>NC_091479.1:102423485-102594508 GCF_036971445.1 Narcine bancroftii | reverse complement strand
CAGGTGACGACTTTATTCCCTGAAGCATCGGAGAATGATGGGGAGCTTTGATAAACGTACACAAAATGATGAGGGGCTTGGATGGAGTAAATGCAAGCATTTTTCAAGGGGCACGAATTGAGGGTGAAAGAGAGCATTAAGGGGAACATTTTCATGCAGAGAGTGGTGGGAGTTTGGAACCTGAATTGGTAAATGCAGGCAGCACTTTGCCACATTTGGACTGGTACACGGATGGGAGAAGTATGGAGGGATGTGGTCCAGGTGCAGGTCAATGGGATGAAGCAGAATAATAGTTCATCACAGACTAGATGGGCTGAAGAGCCTCCTTCTACACTAGTGATCTGTATATATAATTTAATGGCTTTAACTGAATCTGAGATTTAATGCATATATTTATGAAACCATATGTGTGTGTGTGTGTATAAATGTATACTATATGTATAAATAAATTTGTATAAATACATTTAAATGTATTACACCCACACCCACGTTCATGAATATGAGAGACTCTGGGTGGGGGGGGTTAGTGTGAGCAGTTCCTTTGGTTGTTCACCATCCTCACTGCCCGTGGGAAGAAGCTGTTCCTCGGCCTGGTGGTGCTGGCTCTGATCCTCCTGTATCTCTTCCCCAATGGGAGCAGCTGAAAGATGCTGTGCAGGGTGGAAGGGATCCTCAATGATTTTGCGTTCCCTCTTCAGACAATGATCCAGGTAGATCATTGTCGATTGGGGTGGGGGAGAAGACTCCAGTGATCCTCTCTGCCGTTCTTGTGAATTGACTCATTTCTCTGCAGCACTTGTACCACACGGTGATGTGGCCGGCCAGGAAGCTCTTGCAAGAGCTCCTGTGGAAGGTTGACATGATGGTGGCCGGTTGCCTTGCCCACTTCAGTCCTCTCAGGAAGTGCAGTCATTGTTGCGCCTTCCTGACAAGTGAGGAGATGTTGAGTGTCCACGATGGGTCCCTAGTTGAGTGAACTCCAAGGAACCTGGTGCTCTCTATCCTCTCCCCTACAGAGTTATTGTAGTGGAGGAAAACAACTTGGTAATTCTGGTCATGGTCTCAAAGCCTTGTTATAAACAAAACATAACCTCCCTTCCTTTTGCTTCTTTACAAATACATTTTCCCCCTTTATTTTTCCTTTTCATTCACCCCCCCCCCACACACACTTTCAGTCTCTCATTGCCACCTTTCTATACATTCCTACACAGTGAACAACCTGCTGTTACCTCACAGGGGATGCAAATAGAATTTTGTTGCTGATGGCACCAATTCCAAATCTCTGTCTCCAATTCTGCCATTTTCTTTCCAAAAGAGCCAAGGATTTCAGGTAACATCTGTTGTCAATCTGAGTGTAAATGTCACCGGTGGCTGCAATTGTTCAATCTTTATTGTTAATTAAAAATGAAAACAACTGTAGTAGAATAGAAAATATCTTGTATTTTAGCTTCTCGTTAAAGGAAGAAGTAATTAAATTTACCTTTCAAGCACTACATTCACCGAATCATTACCCTCAATGAGAAACATCTCGCATTCTTTAAAAGGCTGATGTGCTTTTGTCATTGGTTGGCTGTGTCAAATAAAACTTTAAAGTTATTTTCATGGAATATTTCAAAATAATTAAAAGAAATAATTCATACATAAACACACTGAGGATTTAACAGCAGGGAACAGATGTGTTTGCAATCTGCCTGTTTCGTTATTCAGTCTGACTATCTGATTTTTAACCTCAACTCCATGTTCCTGAAGATCCTTCCACCCCATTGCACACACATCAAGATCTTTCTGACGGCTACCCAAACACTCTGTTTCAACAACCAGGAGTTCCAAAGTTTAATGATTGAAAGAATCTCTACTTAAAACCATATAACAATTACAGTACAGAAACAGGCCATTTCGGCCCTTCTAGTCCTCACCTCTAATCCCACCTACCTGCACCCTGCCCATAACCCTCCATTCCCCTCCCATCCATATACCTATCCAATTTTCTCTTAAATGACACAATGGACCCTGTCACCACTACTTCTCTCAGTAGCTCATTTCACACAGCCACCACTCTGAGTGAAGTTACCCTTCATGTTACTTCTAAATTTTTGCCTCTTAACTCATGACCTCTTGTTTCAATCTCTCCTACCCTCAATCCCTTGTTTTTAAGATATATTCCTTATTCTAGAACATCCATTCCCAAACCTTTTTTGGCTATGGTCCCCTTAGGACTGTTCAAAGTTTATGCCCCCTTCCCTGTGAAACCATCAAGTTTTGGTTTCTTCTGTACTCTTCTATGGATCACATGAAAAATATTTTGATTTCAAGCTGTGGCCCCCAGGGGAGATCTGAGTGGCCCCCAGGGGAGATCTGAGTGGCCCCCAGGGGAGATCTGAGTGGCCCCCAGGGGAGATCTGAGTGGCCCCCAGGGGAGATCTGAGTGGCCCCCAGGGGAGATCTGAGTGGCCCCCAGGGGAGATCTGAGTGGCCCCCAGGGGAGATCTGAGTGGCCCCCAGGGGAGATCTGAGTGGCCCCCAGGGGAGATCTGAGTGGCCCCCAGGGGAGATCTGAGTGGCCCCCAGGGGAGATCTGAGTGGCCCCCAGGGGAGATCTGAGTGGCCCCCAGGGGAGATCTGAGTGGCCCCCAGGGGAGATCTGAGTGGCCCCCAGGGGAGATCTGAGTGGCCCCCAGGGGAGATCTGAGTGGCCCCCAGGGGAGATCTGAGTGGCCCCCAGGGGAGATCTGAGTGGCCCCCATCGAGAATGGTTGTTCTAAATTCTTCAGGGATGTGGCCCACACAATATCCCAATACTGTGACACTTGAACTATCAGAAAAGCGATGGGAATGGTGGTCTTGAAGAGCTGCTTAAAGGTAAGGGAGGCAGCTTAGTCAAGGGAAGGGGTTCCAGAGCAGAGGGCCCTGACACCTCAAGTTGTGGAACTCAATTAAACTTGGGGATGATAAAGCAGAGACCAGGAATTTTTGAAAATGATTTTTCCTGAAGATCATTAAACTTCTTAGGCGGCCTCTCTTGGGATACAGGGTGAACACCTTCTGGCCTGGTTCATTGTAGTCTGTCTCTGGGGCTGGATGGATAGTTTGAGGCTCTGTGCCCTGTGTACTTCTGATGCAAAGACTCCAGACTCTACAGATGTGCTCTCTCCACTTTAAGCTGTCATCAGCTAGGAATTCCCAGGAGTTGGTCGGGTTGCTTCAGTCCTCAAATTACCCTCATTACCCTGGTCGCATCCTCACTGCTCCCTTCGGGAAGAAGGTACAGAAACCTGAAGTCCAGCACCTCCAAGAGAATGCAGATTTGTCGGTTTGTACTTGGACAATTGGAATATAAACTTGAAGCACAGTTTTTATCCAATAGCTATCAGGCTCTTGAATAACCCAAACCGTAAATAAGACCAGGACCTCAAAGATCTGTTTTACGCTACTGAAATATAATTTCTCACTAACTGCATCTGTGAATATTCATAAGAAATAGGAGCAGGAGTCGGCCATCCGGCCCGTCGAGCCTGCTCCACCATTCAAAGAGATCATGGCTGACCTGATGATAGGTTCATCTCCACCAACCTGCCTTTCCCCCATATCCTTCATTCCCCTGCTATGTAAAAATCTATCCAACCTTCTCTTAAATATATTTACTGAGGTCACCTCCACTGTTTCATCGGGCAGCAAATTCCATAGATTCACCACCCTCTGGGAAAAGCAGTTTCTCCTCATCTCTGTCCTAAATTTCAGGGATCTTGAGGCTACATCTCCTAGTTCAAGTCTCCCCCACCAATGGAAGCAACTTACCTACCTCAATCTTAACAATGCCTTTCATAATTGTATACCAGTATGTTTCTTTAAGATCCCTTCTCAATCTTCTAAATTCCAGCAAGTTCAGCTCCAGACGACTCCATCTCTCCTCATAAGCCAGCCCCTTCATCCCTGGTGAACCCCCTCTGCTCCATCTCCAAAGCCAGTACATCCTTCCTCAAGTAAGGAAGAGAGAACTGCACGCAGTTCTCCAGATAGGGAGGGGGCGGTCCTCACCAGGACCTCGTACAGTTGCAGCAGAACCTCTCTGCTCTTAAATTCAATCCCTCCCGCAATATCTCCTTTTATATTTATTATCTATTTTTCTGTCTCCGCAAACCACCCGTTTCTGTCTCCGCAATCAAAAATTGGGATTTGTTTCTTAAACTATTTAACACATCTTCACTATGTGCTCTACATTCTCTTACTCAGTTCTAGGCTGGACATTGAATTTACATGTCTAAGGACAAATTATCCCCTCTATTTCCTGATATAACAACGGGGAAGCAACCTTGATACACCTTGTCTTGTCGAGCTCTTGAACCTTATTGGAGGGAGATTTTCATGTTTTGTCAATAATATTGCGTGTTAATCTTTAACCTGATCCTTTTAAGGATTTGTTTGGAGTGTTAGATGATATTTTAAATTTAGCTATACTGCACGGAAACAGGTCCTTGCAGGAAACCAGAGCCCCCGTGGAAAACCCACGCAGTACAAACTCCTTACAGACAGCGCGGGATTCGAACCTGGGTCGCTGGTGCTGTAATGGTGTTGCACTAACTGTGTCCTAGTATGTGGGGATTACTGGCTCGACTGGCAATTTATTACTCACCCACAACTGGCTTCAAATGAAGAGTTTCCAGCAGAGTACATGCTGGTGAAATATACTCAGCAGGGGAATTAAATCGTAATAAGACCCAAAGTGGATTAGGGACAACTTTATTTTAAAGGAGTCAAGTATTTAAGATGTAATCCAAATACTCCACTACTCTTGAGATTGGAAATCGGGTCACATTAAGTTATTTAGCAATGGATTACTGGTCCAGGGTCATCGCCTTGCTCTAATTGTATTATAAAGGAGAGTTTGCACCTGACATTCCCCTTGAGATGTTTCTCCACCCACAGAAGTTGTATTCTGCTGACTCTACAAGAAAGTCCAGATCCAGCTTGATTCTTCATCATTCCCCAGAGGCAGTTCGAGACACTACAACTGCTTCACCTACATCTGGATTTTTGGAGAGCATCTACCCATGTGTCTCGTCACTGATAACTAGGTGCTTTTAAGCTGCAGCACCCGGGTAGCCCTCCTGGGACCCAAGGGCGATTAATGGGGGAAAAGATGCCTCCAGCACCTTTTAAGCTGAGGGGGGAGAGCCGCAGTAAATCGCCAATCGCAGCATCCCCTCAGCCCCACCGACCGTGGGGACCCCTCTGCTCTGCCGGCAACCCCTCTCTCCCCTTCGGCCGGGGATTCCCTGTGACGCCATTATTGTCACATAATACTTCATTTAGAAGGTAACGTACATGAAGTGCTTTAACTTTTGTCTACCATAAGGCAAACAGAGAATTGCCACTTTGTCCAGCGATCCTCACACAACTGAGGCTGTGAAGCACAATTAAACTTGGGGCCATGAATTTTCAAAATCAAGAATCTTGTAATCCTTTTTCCTAAGCTTGAACTGCTTAGACAGCCTATCAGGATGCAGGGTGAACAACCTCTGAGCTGGTTCAATGGGGTCCTGAGGTCAATGAGGGGAGCCGCAGGAGATGTCTCGGGGAGTGACGTTCTGTCCTTTGTGTATTCTCGACATATGGACTCCAGTTTTCAATGACTTCTCTCCACTTAGAGCCGTCATCATCCAGCCCATTATGACCAGGTTGACCTTTCGAGCTAGTCCCATCTGACTCACATCTCACTAAACCTTTCCTATCTGAGAACTGGTCCAAACATCCTTTACACATCACTTGTACACACCTCTACTTCCTCTGGCAGCTCATTCCACACACCCACAATCTTCGAGTGAAGAAAATATTCCCAAGGTTCCTGTTAAATCTTTCCCCACTTTTAGACAAGCCACGAAGGGCATCGTTTTCACAGAGGGTGGTGAGCATTAGAACTGAGGAGCCTGTCAAAATACCTTAAGTGTCACTATTGTACCCGCCTCTACAGCTTCCTCTAGTTTTAGATTTCCCTAATTTGGGAAAAGGGCCATAACTCTATCGGTGTTTTTCATAATTCTATAAACTTCTATAAGGTCCCCCACCCCCTCGTCCTCTGTCACTGCAGGGAGAAAGGTCCTGGCCTATCCAACCTCTTTTTATAATTCAAACATTCCTGTGACTTTTCTGCACCCTTTCCTGCTTAATAATACCTCTCCTACAGCTTGGTCACCTGAACAATGCACAATCCTCCAAAGATTTATGGTGAGAGGGGAAAGATTTAGACAAGTCATGAAGGGCATCGTTTTCACAGAGTGGTGAGCATTAGAACTGAGGGGCCTGTCAAAATACCTTTATAAGTGTCACTATTGTACCCGCCTCTACTGCTTCTTCTAGCATCTCATTCCGATTACCATCGCCCTCTGTGTGAAGAAATTCCCCCTCAGTCTTCCCTCCCACCTGAAACTCACTTCCTTTTGCTTTGGAACCCATACCCTGGGGAAAGAACCGTGACCATTGACCAGTCCTCGTGATTTTATAAACCTCTGTAGGGTCATCTTTCGGTCACTGAGGAAAACAACCCCAGCCTCTCCTTGTATCTCAAGCTCCCCAGTCCAGGTAACATCCCCATGAAGATATACTAGACTTTAACAAAGCACAAACTGCAGCATTTTGCCCACACAATCACTGTCTCTGCAGCTCAATTTCTTTCAAAATCCAAGATCAAGATTTACCGCATACACTTGTGTAAAAGTTGATCTTATGTGAAAGTCGACTCCCTAATTTTGGCCAAAGAATCTCGTAAAAATCGATCCTAGTTTCTTGTCTTGACTCCGGCCGCCCACCCATCAGAGTTCATGGCTCCTCCAACACTGCAGATACTTACTGCAGTCCCGACCACTCCCTGTGGTAGAACGTGTTTCGATGAGCAGACTCTTTAATATCATTATTCATTGTGTTTTTGTTCTTTATTAGTTTAGTGATCATTTGGACTTTGGCCACTGATATGGTATTTTGGATTCTAGTGTGAATTCCAGCCCCTCAAACGTATCCATGAGATAGTTGACCCCTTAAATATAAGATTAGAAAATGGTCTGCAAAATTTGACTTTTAAACAAGTACATTTGGTAATTTATGATCACACACAAAAATATTTCCTTTGCTTGGCAAGCAGAGTAACCAAGCAATTCAATATCATTATCACGTCCTGAGAGTTTCACTGCAGGATCATATTAGTTCAAGATCTTTCTTACTGAGCAACAAATTTGAAATAACTTTTTTTAATTTTGCATTCCTTGTCTTTCTAAACAGAAGCTGTGTCAGCATCTCCTGGAGTGAGAAATCTGACTACAAATTTAGAACATTGGAAGCAAGCACAACATTGCTCTCATTACACCATCTCGTCTGGCAGCATAAAGCCTGACTATTTTCATCTCAAACCTAAACAAATCTATATTCCTCCCCTCTTTGGTGGATTAGGAAGTGATTCAGTTCCTCAATAAAGCATTAGGTGGTAACCTACCCCTCGCATCAATAACCCAAGACAGATAAGTTAAATCTAGCTTCTGGTTCTATCGTGGAGAAGAAAGCCCTCTTTGCCCTTGGAGGGGTTGGATTTAGTCTTGGGTAGCGCTGAATAAACAGAACCGTGGAACATTGGATGTGCCTTGGTGTCCTGTGAGCTGTTAAGAGGTGATTTTTGCAAAATCTTGCAGGGGTCATTTCATCTGGACCGGCTGCAGGAGAGGCTGACGAGTTGGGCACCAGTTCCAGTTTGACAGTGCTTGGAGATTAAAAGCCTTTTCCAGAAAGTTTGTTTGTTTATTTCTCATTTGATTGTACAAGTAGATTTTGATTTCGGGTTCATTAGAGTACATACGTGATGTCACATGCAACCCTAAGAATCTTTTCCAAGATTTAAGATTCAATTTATTGTCATAAAGATAGTGCAATATTACATGGAATTTGAATTTTGCTGTACGGCAGACAGATTCACCATCGGCAGAAATTGCCTGAAGCGCTGCTTATTGGAAGGGAAAAAATTGACTTAAGTAATCATGTTAACAAATAAAGAAATGTAAACAGACTGTGCAATACAAAGAGAGAAAAAAAAAATCAAAGTGCAAAAGTACGAGTCCTTAAATGAGTCCCTGACAGAGTTTGTTGTTCAGGAGTCTGATGGTGGAGGGGGAGCAGGTGTTCCTGAACCTGGGGGTGCGAGTCTTGTGGCACCGACACCTCTTTCCTGATGGCAGCAGAGAGAACAGAGCGCATGCTGGGTGGTGGGGATCCTTGATGATTGTTGCTGCTCTCCGACGTCAGTGTTTCCTGCAGATCTTCTCGATGGTGGGGGGGGGGGGTGGGAAAGAGGGGGGTAATTTTACCCATCATCTCTTGGGCTGCAACTGCTACCTTTTGCAGGGCTTTATGCTCTGGGATATTGATGTTCTTATACCAGACTATGATGCAGCCAGTCAGCACACTTTCTACCACCATCTGTAGAAATTTGCCAGGGTTCCTGGTGTCATACCAAACCTCCGCAAACTCCTGAGGAAGTAGAGGCGCTGATGTGCTTTCTTCACGAGGCCATGAGTGGATTGGTTCCAGGAAAGATCCTTCCTGATAGTGACTCCAAATAACTTACCACCTATTGATTCCCCAATGATCACTGGATCGTACGCCTCTGGTTGACTTCCTGAAGTCAACATCAGCTCCTTGGTTTTGGTGATGTTGTTAAGTGTACATTGACTGGACTGTCCTGTACACTGACTCATCGCCACATTTTATACAACCCACTACCGTGGTATCATCAGCGACTTTGTAGATGGTGTTGTGGTCTTACTGAGCCACACAGCTACTACCCAACGAAACAGTGTATTCTGGTCCTCAGTACAACACACTGCAAACAATGCCTATTATGCACTGCCTACATACAAATATCAAAATAAATAAATATTATTCATACATTGAATCACAGAGGGTTTATACCAGTAATTCAGCATTCTCACTGACCGTGGGAAGAAGCTGTTCCTCAACCTAGTGGGACTGGCCCTGATCCTCCTGTCTCTCTTCCCCGATGGGAGCAAATGGAAGATGCTGTGTGCGGGGTGATAGGAGACCTCACTAATTTTGCGACAACAAATCCTGACAATCATGTTGATATGGGGGTGGTGGGAGAGAGAGAGACCCAAGTGATCTTCTTCTGTTGATCTTATGGTCCTGTGGAATGACCTCTGATCTGATGTAGTACCAGCATCCATGCCACGCTGTGATGCCGCCGGCCAGGACACCCTCGGCAGAGCCTCTGTAGAAGCACGTCGGGCCAAGTCTAAGGTAGAATAGATCCCACCAGAGGTAGATTGTACACATGGTTGCAGACAGATGGAATTTCCTCCAATGCGGCAGGGGTGGTTGGGGGGAGGAGATGGGGGGGGGGGGAGGAGATGGGGGGGGGGGAGGAGATGGGGGGGGGGAGGAGATGGGGGGGGAGGAGATGGGGGGGGAGGAGATGGGGGGGGGGAGGAGATGGGGGGGGAGGAGATGGGGGGGGAGGAGATGGGGGGGGGAGGAGATGGGGGGGGGAGGAGATGGGGGGGGAGGAGATGGGGGGGGAGGAGATGGGGGGGGGGAGGAGATGGGGGGGGGAGGAGATGGGGGGGGGGAGGAGATGGGGGGGGGGAGGAGATGGGGGGGGGAGGAGATGGGGGGGGGGAGCCCTGCCCTGCCCTGCCCTGGGGAGGCGGGGGCTGCCCTGCCCTGCCCTGCCCTGGGGAGGCGGGGGGCGTGCACAGCAGCCATCCTCTCCGCCAGAGCTTTCCCCTCTCCGAAGCGCGCCGAACGCCGCGCCAAAGCAACCCCGGAAGCAAGCGAGCCGCCTCGCCCTCATTGGCTGCCTCCCGCATTGTATCGCTCGGCGGCGGCGCGCCATTGGCTGGTGGCGCCCTGACGCCACTCGGAATATCGGAGGGCGCCAGAATTGCGGATTTCGCGGGATCGCCTGGCGGTGGTAGGGATCCCGGGAGGGTGGGGAGGGGAACACAGAGCGTCCCGGTGGGTGGGGACAGACAGAACACGGAGCTCAGCCGATGCAGCTTCCACACTCGGCTCCGAACCCGCAGTGCCTGTACCCTGACGCCAGCCCGAAGGTGAGTCAACTTCATTCATTCATTCCAAACTCCCGAAAGTTTGTCCCAAACTCCAACTTGTTTCGAAATGTTGTCCTGGGTGATCTCCAGCACGTTGTGTATTCGGTCCTCATCGTTCAGTCCAATTTGTACCATGGGCACTTTTTCCATTGAGTTTCTAACTTTATTTTCAACTCCGTTACCTCCAAATCCTGTCACTGCACGTGAACCTTCCCCCCTTTAACAGGTCCCGTGTCCCAGGGAATCCACTCTTTTTTGCGCCAATTTTCAAAACGAATCCAAACTCTTTCCAAGATTTCAGACTCCCCCAAATAAGTAACTTGCAGCACAAATAGATCGAGTTTTCGTAACTTAAAAAACCGGTTTGAGCGAAAGGGATTTTGTTTTTCTTTTCCCAAGTTTAGTGTCCCGTTCCTTGGAGCAATTGGACTTCCGCAACAGGCAAGGGTCGTGCTCCTGCTGCAGGTCTCCAGCGCCTCGTTACTCTCTCTGTTCCTGAGATGGTCTGTGCTGTAAAGGATATGTAGCAATCGAGTCGGAATTTCCAGCACAGACCATCTCAGGAACATATCATTGTTTTGGAGTTTGATTCGATTTCTTTACTTGTTTGTAGATGGAGAGTTTGAAACTGAGGGACCTCTTAAGTTTGCGAAAGTGCGATGTCGCCCCGCACTCCCTGGACGAGGAAGCCCAAAATGCACAGAAGGTAAAATAAGTTGGTTTCTTCCACACTTCGTTTAAAACTATTCCGAGACGATGACGGGAGAGTGTTGGGATGGGAATTTCGGCGTCTGCCTGGATGCACCGAAATTCTGCAGCTACAGAGATTATAACAGTCTACATTCAATTACCGCTGGATGTCAAAACCGAACGAGTCTGAAAGGATTAGCGAGAGGAATATTCACTGTTGTACTTAGTGCCAGAAGAAAAAGTGACGTTTCAATTTTTCACAGCAGTCTTTTGGTGGCCAGGAATGGTTGATTGGGATTGTGCCATGAGGTTCAAGAGTCCTTTGGCTGTTGGAAAGAAACTGTTCTTGAACCTGAAGGTGCTGGTCCTCCGGCATCTGGCAACTTCTGCCCGAAGGGAGCAGGAGAAGAGATTGTGACCAGGGTGATTGGGGGGGGGGTCCTTCTGATGCCTTCTTGAGGCAGTCAACATCAGTAATGAGCTGTGTAACAAGGGCAATGAGTTGAATGGTCCACTAACAACAACCTCAGGCACTCAATGTCACCAAAACCAAGGAGCTAATTGTTGACTTCAGGAAGAGAAAACCAAAGGTGTACGATCCAGTTATCACTTGGAGATCAGAAGTGGAGGGGAGTTCTTGGGAGCCACTATCTCGGAGCCAACACACTAATGGCATCATGAAGAAAGCACGTCAGTGCCTCTACTTCCTCAGGAGTTTGCAGAGGTTTGGTATGACAACATAAACCCTGGCAAATTTCTACAGATATGTGGTGGTAAGTGTGCTGACCGGCTGCATCACAGTCTGGTATAGGGACATCTTTACCCTGCAAAAGGAGTGGACACATCCCAGGACATCACAGGCAAAACCTTCCCCACCATCAAGAATATCTACAGGCAATGCTGCCATCAGAGAGCAGCAGCAATCATCAAGGACCCTCACCACCCAGCACACGCTCTGTTCTCGTTGCTGCCATCGGGAAAGAGGTGTCGATGCCACAAGACTCGCACCCCCAGGTTCAAGAACAGCTGCTCCCCCTCCACCATCAGACTCCTCAACAACAAACTCAATCAGGGACTCACTTAAGGCCTCTAACTTGTGTACTTTATTGATTTCCCCCCCCCCCCCTGCACAATCAGTTTGTTTACATTTCTTTATTTGTTTACATGTGTTCAGTGTTTTTTGCTCTACTAATAAGTGGTAATTCTGCCTGGCCTGCAGGAAAAGGAATCTCAGGGTATATGTGATGTCATGTATGTAGTCTGACATTAAATCTGAAATCTTCTTCCTGTTTTTAGGAAAATCGGTTCAGAAACTCACCCAAAACTCCAGTGAAGACTGAGGCGTCTCCCAGCGCCGTCTCCAGACGCAAGTGTTGTACGCCAGATCGGATTCAGGTGACGCCAAGTAAACACCCCGACAAGTCTTCTCCCGAACCGTGGTCACCCATGGCAAATCTGAGGATGCTGATTAGCGCCGCTAGCCCTGACATCAGAGACCGGGAAGAGAAGAAGGAACTCTTCAGGCAGATAGAAAATGAGAGGGTCGGAAGGGCTGGTAACATTCAGGTGAGAGCCTCTCTGGGTAATGACCCTGCTTGTGGAGCCTCTGGATTGAGGCTATGTCCTCTCCCACCGCCCCACCATCAGGCTGACCACTGGTTTCTTTTCTCCTCAGATGCTGCCTGTCCTGCAGGGTATTTTTTTTCCCACCGTTCTTCATCCAGAGATTAGACAGAATGTGCAGCCAGGTCGAGCAGTAAGAATTAGAGGAAAGAAGGGTGAGGGATGGTCTGAAGGGAGAGCAGGATCATGAAGGAGACAGGAGTAGAGGGTCCTGTGAACCAGAGGTAGAAGGAGGCTTGTCTGGAGCAGAAAGACCAACGTGAGCCAATGAGACCAACGTGAGCCAACGTGAGCCTTGTGTCTGAATTAACTTGACTGGATAATGAAGATTTTGCTTCCTGGACACTTGTGGGTGAATTTGGGGCTGCTGATCATGTAAAGCGCTGTAAAAGTTTCCTATCCTGTACCGTTTTTTAGATATAACCTATTTTGTAATTTCCTGTTGTATTTTAAGTCTACTAGTATTGCCCACAAAGCAAGCTGTTTTGGTCAGTCCAAGCATGCGTGGGCATGCACTCAGTGCAGGGGCTATGCAAATGTTACATAGAAACATAGAAGATAGGAGCAGGAGTGGGTCATTCGACCCTTCGAGCCTGCTCCGCCATTCAACGAGATCTTAAAGTTCAGTACCCCGTCCCCGCCTTCTCTCCGTAACCTTTAATACCCTTATACTGAAGAAATAGATCTAATTCCCTCTTAAATAGATTTAATGAACCTGCCTCTACTGCCCTCTGTGGCAATGAATTCCACAGATTCACCACCCTCTGGGTCAAGAAATTCCTCCTCATCTCGGTCCTAAATGGTTTGCCTATTATCCCCAAACCATGGCCCTGGGTTCTGGATTTTCCCACCATTGGAAACATCCCATCTGCATCCATTCTGTCCAGTCCTGCCAGAATTTTATAGGTCTCTATGAGATCCCCTCTCAATCTTCTAAACTCCAGCGAGTACAATCCCAATTTGCGCAATCTTTCCTCATAAGTCATTCCTGCCATTCCAGGTATCAGCCTGGTGAATCGCCTCTGCATTCCCTCCATTGCAAGAACATCCTTCCTTAGATAAGGTGACCAAAACTGCACACAATCCTCCAGGTGGGGTCTCACCAAGGCCCTGTACAGCTGCAGTAAGGTATCCTTGTTCCTAGACTCAAACCCTCTTGATATGAAGGCCAACCTACCATTTGCCTTTTTAACCGCCTGCTGTACCTGCATGCTCGCCTTCAGAGACTGATGTACAAGTACTCCTAGGTCTCTCTGCACTTCCCCATCTCTTAATCTATTGCCATTCAAATAGTAATCTGCCCTCCGGTTTGTATTACCAAAATGGATAACCTCACATTTAACCACATTGTAGTGCATTTGCCATGGATCTGCCCAGTCCCTCAATTTATCCAAATCACACTGGAGCTTCCTGACCCCCTCTTCCGTACACACAACCCCTCCTAGCTTAGTGTCATCTGCAAATTTGGAGATATTACATCCAATCCCCTCATCCAGATCATTAATGTAAATTGTGAACAGCTGGGGTCCCAGTACAGATCCCTGTGGTACCCCACTGGTCACCGCCTGCCACTCAGAAAATGAGCCATTTATCCCAACTCTCTGTCTTCTACCTGCCAGCCAGTTCTCAATCCACATCAATACTTTGCCCCCAATCCCATGAGCCTTGATTTTGGAAGCCAGTCGTTTATGTGGGACCTTATCGAAGGCCTTTTGGAAGTCCAAGTACACCACATCCACTGGCTCTCCCCCATCTATTTTACCTGTCACCATCTCAAAGAATTCCAATAGATTTGTCAAGCACGATTTACCTTTTGTAAATCCATGTTGACTCCGTCCGATCCCTTCTCTGCTAGTCATATGCTCCGCTATTACATCCTTAATAATGGATTCCATCATTTTGCCCACTACTGATGTAAGGCTCACAGGCCGATAATTCCTCGCTTTTTCTCTACCCCCCTTTTTAAATAGTAGGGTAACATTAGCTACCCTCCAATCCATGGGTACTGATCCTGAGTCTATCGAGTTCTGGAAAATAATTCTTAAAGCATCTGCTATCTGAATGGCCACTTCTTTGAGTACCCTAGGATGTAGATTATCAGGCCCTTGGGATTTATCTGCCTTCAATCCCATCAATTTCCCCAAGACCATGTCCTTAGAGATACTGATTTCTTTCAGTTCCTCCCTTGCATTAGTCTCTATGTTTCCCAACATCCTTGGGAGGTTATTTGTATCCTCTCTTGTAAAAACAGAACTAAGTAAGAATTTAATTGGTCTGCCATTTCCTTATTCCCCATTATATATTCCCCTGATTCCGACTGCAAAGGACCTACTCTGGATTTCACCAATCTTTTCCTCTTGACATATTTATAAAAGCTTTTGCAGTCGGTTTTTATATTTGCCGCAAGCTTACTTTCGTCATTTATTTTTGCTCTCTTGATTAATCCCTTTGTCCCCCTTTGCTGCATCTTGAACTGCTCCCAGTCTTCGGTTGCGGTACTTTTTTTGGCCAATTGATATGCTCTCTCTTTGGACCCAATGCTGTCTCTAATTTCCCTTGAAATCCACGCTTGAGTCACCTTTTTTGGTTTATTTTTATAATTTCTCCATTAGAACCTTTTTTGGTTTATTTTTGTAATTTCTCCATTAGAAATGTGAATGCTTTCCATTGTCTATCCACAGTCAACTCCCCCATAAACACCACCCAATCAATCTTACTCAACTCCCGTCTCATACCATCATAATTCCCTTTATTTAAATTCAGGACCTTAGTCTCGGTTTTAATTTCATCACTCTCCATGTCGAGTGAGAATTCGATCATATTGTGATCGCTCCGACCCAAAGGGCCTCGCACAACAAGATTGCTGATTAGCCCCTTATCATTGCATAATACCCAATCTAAAATGGCCTGCTCCCCGAGTTGGTTCATCGACATATTGGTCAAAATAACCGTCCCGTAAACATTCAAGGAATTTCTCCTCCTCAGTATTTTTACCAATTTGACTAGTCCAATCTATATGTAAATTAAAGTCTCCCATGATGACAGCTGTTCCCTTATTGCACGCTTTTCTAATTTCTCTTTTAATGCCTTCTCTCACCTCTACACTACTATTTGGAGGCCTAGATACCACCCCCACTAACGTTTTCCGCCCCTTGCTATTCCTCAGTTCTACCCATATAGATTCCGTATCTTCTGAGTTGTCTTAGGCCTGGGCATGTATAGTCAGGATGAATGCTGATGTTGTTAAGAATTTTCTTGGCAACTACAGAGCAACAAACTATATCCAGCTGATTGACAACAAGTTTCAAGTGACGGTGTTGCTTGAAGCGCAACGTGTCACTGAAAATTCATTTTCCGCGTTCGCACTTGGACTCCTTCCCTGCTGAATTTGGTTCCGTCAGTGACGAACACGGGGAAAGGTTTCGCCAGGACATTGCCACCTTGGTAAAGCAGGATCAGGGTAACTGGAATCCATTAATGCTGGTTGACTATTGTTGGACACTGAGACATCAGATGCTGAGAACAAATGAAAATTGCGGAAAAACAGTTTAGGGTCAGCATCAATATGCGATTAAACATGTTCAATTCAATGAAAGTTAATGTGTCTGCAACTCCCTACGTGAGGCAGCAAATCTGAACTTATCTTTGCATTTCCTCTGGGAAAGATGTGTGGGGATTTGATCAGATACTATATATTGTTATGTAATAAGATGAAAACATGAGATTATACGTCTAGATGTCATACTGTAAAATTCAAGATTCCTAATATTGTCCCATACATAATACACAAAATTCGTCACCTTTAGCCAACTGTAAAGTTACGCATTGAGGGGCCACTGGCCCAGATCCCAACAAAAGGAGCGAAAGAAACCAGTGAGTTCCTTCATAGTCACTGAGTATCTGTGGATTTGCCTCCTGCATTCGCACAGCCTCCTGTCGATTCCAGCAATGATCCGGAGCTGCTAGTTTCCAGCACCCAAATCAATCAGAGCTGCTGATCTTGCTTAATTTTAAACCTTACAGATTTATAATCAAAACTTGCCAGGACACTTTATAGAGAGGTTTAACCTGTACTAAATTTAAAACGGAGGTTTGTGGACTTTTGGGATTTGGAGTTGGGTGACTCCAGGCATGGGTCTGTGAATGACCGGGCAGACTGGAGGGGTGCAGTGAGCAGGAAGTGGTCTCCCCTGACTGAGGGATCCATGTACAGGAGAAGTGATTGAAAGGCTGGGAGACTCCATGAAGAACAAGCCTCCTCTCTGCTTACAGCTGGTGACAGTCGATGAGGGAGCCGGGGATGAATTTGACCAGCAGCGGCCCAGCAGGAAGCAGAAAAGTCTGGGACTTCTGTGCCAGAAATTCCTCGCCCGCTACCCCAATTATTCTGTTTCCACGGAGAAAACGGAAATATCTCTGGATGAAGTGGCAGCTGAGCTCGGTGAGTTGCGGAACTGGAAGTGCGCGGTTTAATATAGATTTAATTTTTAAATTTGGACAAACGGCACGGTAACAGGGCCTTCCGGCCCACGAGTGCGTACCGCCCAATTGATCTACAACCCCCATTTTGAAGAGTGGGAGAAACTGGAATACCCGGACAAAACCCACGCAGAAACAGGGAGAGCGTACAAACACCTCACGGACAGCATGGGATTGGGTCTCGATAGCTGGTGCTGTAACAGCATGGCACTAACCGTGCCGCGCTATTTATTTTAAAATTTCGTGATACAGCACGGTAACAAACCCTTCCGTCCTGCGCCGCTCAAATACACCCATGTGCCCTAGGAACCTAATAATCCTGTATGTCTTTGATATGTGGGGGTGGGGGGGGGGAAACAGAGCACCCAAAGGAAACCCATGCAGGTCACTGGGAGAACGTACAAACTCCTTAAAACAGCGGCTGATTCGAACCCGGGTCGCAGGCGCTGCGATAGCATGATGCTAACTGTCACTGATCGTGCAGACAGTCATTTTGTGCTGTTGGAGAAGTTCGTGATCAGCAGTAGTAGGATCTTGCCATGCACCAATTGGCTGAAGTCTTTTTTACCTGCAGCAGAGTGGCTTCACTGGGTGCTGTTTCAACTGAGTGATTCTTTCTCTCCAGGCGTGGAACGCAGGCGTATCTACGATATCGTGAACATCTTGGAGTCACTTCAACTCGTCAGCCGGGTGGCAAAGAACCACTACTCCTGGCATGGCCTCGTCGGGCTGGCTCAGACGCTGGCTGCCTTGAAGAGGAGAGGGGAGCAGCTGGGGTATGCCGAGCAGCTAACTCACATCCGTTACCGGGAGCTGGAGCTCGACGGAGAGGCCGAGAATAGGAGAGACGGTCCACAGGAGGCCTGGGCCAGGTGCCAGGGATCGACTGGGGAGTCAACATTCCCTGAGACCAAGAGCAAAGCAGGTAGAGCTTTCTCATCTGGGCCAGGCACAGGCTACAGTTATAACAGCACCATTCTGTCCTGTATCCGCACTCAAAGAGGCCCTTCGGCCCACAGTCTGTGACGGCCCATTTTTACTTGTTATATTTTAAGCTGGTTCTTAATTCCCTCCGCATTCTCATCAACTCTCGCCTGGCACATGGGGACAATTTACAGCAACCCATTAACTTACTGACCTGCACATATTTGGAAATGTACAGCCCAGGGGTAGCAGGGCTCACTCTGGGGGTGCAAGGAGAGGAAGAGAGGGTCAGGGAATGTTTGGGCAACACCTTGGTGTGAGTTCCAATTTGGACTGGATTCTGGTGCCACCTCCTGGCTGCTCAGGCACCTGCTCTCAGCAGTCGGGAACAGAATGGAACAGTTTTCTGCCTTGCAATGTAAACAAAATGTAAATGAGCAAAGCGAATGAAATCTAATCAGTGTCGTATTTATCCCACTCCCGACTGCCTCCCCCTGCCTGGTTCCACTTCCCATCACCATCTTTTCAACACTTCTCCCTCCCTGCTTTCTTCTCGCTCCCAGTGCCCATGAACAGCCGGAAGGACAAATCTCTGCGCATCATGAGTGAGAAGTTTGTGATGCTTTTCCTCGTCGCTGATCCTGGGACAATTGGTCTCGACGCTGCTGCCAAAATTCTCATTGATGGTCAGCCAGACTCGGTGGACAACAGCAAGTTCAAGAGTACGTGTAAACATGCAATGCTGAGATTTTGTTGTTATATACCTGAGTACAGTGTACAAATGTAGTGACATTCTTACTTGGTGCAGATACCAGTATGTAAAACACTAAAAAAAAAGTAGATATTAAATTTACATTGAGATGAAAAGTAGTTCATAGATAAAAAAAATGATAGATAAAATTGAATAGCAGGTTGGCTTCCTGAAAAACTTGGGGATTATGATAGACGACTTCAAGCTGAACACAAAGATCATTTCAGATTTGCCGCATCATGAAGGAAGTTGGAGCAACATTAAATTCACTTTTATTGAATTTATCCTGTTTAACCACATCATGAGGCTGACACATTGAGTTAGTTCAACTGACCTAAGAATGTTTTGCCGCTGATTTTCGAACGAACTCCGCATCTGATTCCTCTCGTGTCCGTTCCAACAATAGTGGGTCTGCACTGATGGATTCTAGTTGCCCTGATGCTGCTTTTCCATGTCCTGGTGAAACCTTTCACCGACCATGTTTGTCACTGTCTGCGCCAGGATCAGCTGGGAAGGACCAAGTGTGAATGCAGAAAATGAACACGTTGCACTTTCATGCTTAAAGTAGACTTAAAATATGACAGGAAATCACAAAAAGAGGTGATATCTTTTTTAAAACCAAGGTACGTGATAGGAAATCTTTAAGGTGATTTTCGTGATCAGCAGCCCAAAATCCATAAATTGCACCCAAAACTATTCAGGAAGCTAAATCTCCATGTCCAGAGTGATTAGTTGCATTTGCAATAGTTCCGACAAAGCTTTGGAATATATTTTGGTTAGGGTAGTGCAGGGTTCAAGAACCTGATAGATGCTGGAAAGAAGCAGTTCTTGCCAGTCTTGAAGGGAGCAGTGAGAAGAGGTTGTGACCAGGGCAGTGGGAGTCCTTTATGAGGTTGGCTGCCTTCTTGAGGCAGCGTCTCGCGTAGAACGAAGGGTCTGTGAGGGATACTGAGGGAGCTGGGAAATCTGGGGTGGGGGAGGGGGAGGATGTCCTGATAGAGAGACCACATGTAACAGACTGCCTGACCCCAATGGTAACTATTGAAGGGTTGAACTTTTGAAGATGTGGGAAGTGATCTCACAGGGGTGCATCAGGTCACCAGAGAAGTAGATCAGGTGAATGCAGTATCTTTGGCCCAGAGTAGAGGAATTGGTAACCAGAGGATGTCGGTCTTAGGTGAGGGGCGGAGAGATGTAACAGGTATCTGAGGGTTTTTTTTAAACACAAGAGTGTGGTGGGTAAATGGAACAGATTGCCAGAGGGAGTGGGTGAGGGAGGTACTATTGAAACATTTAAGAAAAAAATTGAACAGACACATGGATAGGATTGGTTTAGAGGTATATGGGTCAAACACAGGCAGGTGGGACATATGCAACACACCGCCATGCTGGGGAAACTCAGCAGGTCACGCGGCATCCAGAGGAAGTAAAGAGTAACCAAATTTTTGGACCTGGGCCCTTTGTTAGGTGGGGCTAGTGGGTGGGACATTTTGATCGGTGTGTCCATGCTCCATGACTGACCTTTCACTCCAACCTCTGCTTAATCAGCCAAGATCCGCAGGCTATACGACATTGCCAACGTGTTGACCAGTTTGGGACTCATCAAGAAGGTGCACGTGAACGAGAGAGGTCGCAAGCCTGCGTTCCAGTGGGTTGGACCAGTCCACCAGAGCAGGCCTGATGGTGAGATGGGTGGGCAGTGTGGTGATGTGGGGTCCTTCTGGTGTGAAATCCCTGGTCCAACAGAACGGCCGAGGGGAAGTTCCAGGGCCACCCTGCTGAATGCAGTGATGAGCTCCCTGTTCCCCAGCTAACATTTCAGATCGAGCAGTGTTTCTCAACCCGTGGTCCACACGGCACTGGTAGTCCCAAGGTGTCTTCTGGGAGGCCCAGGCAGAGGCTAGTATTACAACTAATAAACAAGCAAATATTAAGCATGGTCATAAATCTGACGACAAAAAAAAGTTTTGGGAAATCTTCCAGTCAAAAATCCCATTAATGGTCTGGATCCTTGCCAGTACACCACACATCCTCACCACAGGTAGTCTGTGGGTTTACGATACAACAAGGTACAGGCCCTTCAGCCCATGATGTGCTGTATAAACCATCTCTACAACAATCTAATTCTCCCTACCTCTCATTTTTCTGATATCCATGTGCCTGTCTGAATCCTTTAAATGTCCTTATTGTACCAGTCTCCACCACCACCCAGGATAATGCATTGCAGGCACCCACCACTCCTTGTGATTCTATATATACAACTATCCTTTTATTGAAAATCTGATTCAACAAAATCCTCATTTATCGAAATTTTTCGGGGCCGAACTGACCGGAGACCTCAGGCTCCTTGCAGCAGCGGGGACCTTGGTGGGGAGGTTTCAGCATTGGGCAACATATTTTTGGTGAGAATTAAACATTATCTTAATGCTTAAAAAGTCTTCCTTTGTTTGTGGCTGTTTAAATATTGTTAGAAGTGATTTGCTGTTACTACTGGGCTGTTGTTAAAAAATGACCAGTTCTCTGTTTAAAAAAAAATTATTGGAAATAGGCCCGGTCCTGACCATTTCGGATAATCGGAGTTGTATATAAAAACACAGCTTCCCTCTGGCATCTCCCCTAAACTTTCCTCCATTCTCCTTGCACAGATGTCCTCTGATGTTTGGTACTCTCGCCCTGGGGAAAAAGGTGCTGGCTGTCCACCTTATCTAAGCCCCCTCGTAATTTTGTCTTAAATCACCTCTCGTCCTTCATCGCTCCAAAGAGATAAGCCCGAGCTCTGTCAGACAGGTTCTCCAATTCTGGTAAATCTCTGCACACTCTCCAAACTCTGCATCCTTCCTGCAATTAGGTCTAACCAAGTGTGGTCTAACCAGAGTTTTATAGAGCTGCATCATTACCTCACGACTCTTGAATTCAACTCCTCGACTAATGTAACTGGTCAACTTGAAAAGTAGAACAAAGGTGATCTGTGGGTAAAGAAGAGTTGAAAATCACTGGGTGCAGAGAGTAAAGCAACGATAACTAGTTAGCTTGGGTCTGCTGGACCAGATCACCTCTCTTCCTGCTCTTTAACCCTCTGGTGAGACCACACTTGGAGTATCGTGAGTTGTGATCACCTCATTATTAGAAGGATGTGGAAGCTATGGAGAGAGTGCAGAGATTTATCTTGCCTGGACTGGAAAATAAATGTTAAGAGGCAAGGTTAGCAGAGCAGGGACTTTTATCTTTGGAGCATAGAAGGATGAGAGGAGGCTTAAGAGGTCTAAATGATTCTTAGAGGCAGAGAAAAGGAGGCCAGCACTTTTTTTCCAGGGCATGAATAACAAACACTGGAGGACATGTGGAAAGTGAAGGGAGGAAAGATGAGGGGAGACGTCGGGGGTACACTGGGAGGGTTTAGTGCTTTTTTTTATAAGGTATATATGGTTCGGAACAACATCAATGGCCAAAGGGCCTGTACTGTAATGATCTATGTTCTATAAAAATAACTATGGGGACAGCAAAGGATCAAACACAGTGGGTGGAGACTGGAGACGCAGCCAAACACAATCTGCTAGAGGAACTCGGTGGGTCAAACAGCTTCAAGTCTCGGAGCGATTTGGCTGAAAACGTTGACTATTTTTGACCTGCTGTTGAGTGTCTTTAGCTGAGAAACATTGGTGGGTCTGGCCAGAACAGAAAAGGACAGCAGATGTTCTCCCCTGAAGGCTATTAATGAACCAGACAGTCCACATTTCACAATCCAGTTACGGAGTTGAGCTGTTTGCATTCCAGATTCATTGTATGAATTTAAACTCCAACTCCCTCGGTGAGATTGAGTCTTGTGTATCTATCTGGGTCAGTGTTGGCTGGGGGTGCGGTACACTTAGCATAGTAGCCAGTTCAATGCGGTTACAGCGCCAGTGATCAGGACTGGGGTTTAAATCCCGCACTTTTAGTAAGAATTTGGTACGTTCTCCCCATGTCTGTGTGGGTTTCCTCCAGGGGCTCCGGTCTCCTCCACCGTTTGAAATGTACTGGGCTGTAGGTCAATTGGGCAGCAGGGGCTCGTGGGCCAAAAGGGTCTGTAATTGTGCTGTATGTTTAAATTGAGTAACTGGACTATCTTGCAGTGTGCATTGAAGTTGGGTTTTGTTTGTGATGCAGACTCTTGTTTCATTGCCCAGGTTCCGCGCTTCACTCTGCTGCGTTATCCAGGTCTACTGTGTTTGCAGAGGTGATCTCCCCAGCCCCTGTGTATGCAGGGAGCAGGCTGGCATGTCATGGTTCCATCAGTTCCCTGAGCAGCGATCAGGCTGGGCGCTACACTGATCAGTTACCCCGCAGTCCTCGATTGGGAGAAGATGGGTCTTCAGCTCAGGAACTATCAGCCACAGGTTGCAACCTGCTTTCCTTCTCCTCCCTGCCAAAACCCCGGTCCACAAGCTGCAGACCTGCCCCCTACTGGTGCCTATGGTTGATTGACAAGGCGTAGAGAATTGCTGTCATTGGTGGGTCTATCAACTTCTGAACATGTCCCATTTTCTCCCTGGTGTGTAGGAGACTTGCTGGACCAGATCATCTCTTTTCCTACTGTTGAAGCTTCTGGTGAGACCATAGAGTATTGTGTTCAGTTCTGGTCACTTCATAACTTCCACATTCTTCCTATAATGGAGAGGGTGCAGAGAAGATTTTCCAGGATGTTGACTGGATCAGAAAACAACTCTTAAGAGGCAAATTTAGCAGAGTTGGGACTTTACTCTTTGGAGTGAAGAAGGATAAAAGGAGACTTAATAGAGACTCTATTAAGTGGGGGATCAATTCTTATAAAATCAGGGCACGTACAATAGTCAAAATCTTTCAGCATGAGAAATTTAAAACTGGAGGACAAAGATCTAAGGAAGGGGAAAAGGGAACTGGAGAAATCATAGACACTAGTGGGTATATGGAACGAGCTGAGAGGAAGGAGTAGAGGAGTCCACAATTGTGTCATGCAGACGATGTTTAGACAGATGGATAGGAAAGGTTTAGAAGGATGACTGAAAGCAGGCACATGGGATGAACTTAGGTAAGCAGCTTGGTGCCCCCCTCCTCCTAGCTCCACTCACCCCTCCTTTTCCTGTCTCAATTCTCCTAGCCCACACCCCCCCTCCCCCAATCTTTCACCTTGTTCAATCAGGGTACTTCTGCAAGAGAGGGTGTTTATCTGTGAATCTTCCTTTGTGTTTCTCTTCCAGGAAGAAACGTAGATGTGGAAGATCCATCCTGTAAAATGGCCCAGCTCGCTGCGGCTTGCAGGCTTCAGTTTGAGGAAGATGTGAAGTAAGTTTCCCTTGCAGTTTGTCCTTCCCTCCCTGACTGAGCTCTACCCACATTAGAATTCGACTAGTGTTGGATAGCTGTCACATTTGTAGAGCGTTGGTTACAGAGGGACTCGGGAGAGCTGGTCTGCAGGTGCAACGGGTGATCAAGAAGGCAAGTGGTGCGTTGGCAGTTATGTCTGGAGTGTTTTAAAGACTTGTGTGTGCGGTGTCCAAAATGGAATGAAGACCATATGGTCAGGGTGGTTTCGCATGATGGCAATTTTTCTGAGGCAGTGGGAGGTGCAGATGGTGGGGAAGGGGTGTGTCTGATAGTCTGAGCTGTATTCACAACTCTGCAGTTTATTGTGGTCTTGGGCACAGTACTATATCTGCTCGTGTAATAGTCGATCCCATGTAAAAGTTCCCCCCCCCCCCCCCCCCCAATATTGGTCCTGACTGCCCACCTATCCGAGCTCCAGATGCCTCAACCTGGTGGTTGGCTCACCTTGCCCCTCCGAGCTCCTGGCTCCCCAAACGCAGACTTTCCACCTGGTCTAAGCCATCCAAACTCCTGACAGCCCAACTGAAGACCCTCGACTGGCCGCCCATCCGAGCTCTCGACACCTCGACCGTGGACCCTTGTTCGGCCGCTCACCCATCCATGCTCCTGATGCCCCAAACGCGGACTTTCCTCCTGGTCATCCAAGCTCCCGTCACCTTGAACAATGCAGGTACTTTCCGTGGTCAAAAGTATGACCCATGTAAAAGTCAACACCCCCCCCCCAAATCTGACCCAAAAAATTGGTCCCTAAAACTTGACATTTACACGAGTATATACAGTAGTTCCCATCCCACACAGTGATGTATCCAGGCAGGACCCTCTCAATGGAGCATCTGTTTAAAAATACATTCTGAGAGACAACAGGTAATGTGAGTTAGTACTCTTGTTGAGGATCCTCTCCTTTATCCTCTCTTGCCAGAAACCTGGAATCTCACCCCAAGGATGGAACTGGTCGACCGGAGGTTTCTCCCTCCATAGTTACCACCGCAGCCAGTTCTGCTGATTCCCTCGCGAAGCCTGCATCCTGCTGTGACCAGCTATGGCAGCTTTGCCTTCCCAACAGCGGGAAGGGGTCCATCTTGCCCCTGGCCACTGCCTCGGGAACAGAGGAAAGCTACTCTTCCTTCCACAGAAACCAGCCCCTCATGCTGCTGCAGAGCCTGCCGTCGGCTCCGGTGCTTTTGGTGTACGGCAATGCGGACCCCACCTCTGAGCCTCTGGCATCCGAGCGGGATGAGGTGCTGCCGTTTGAATCTGGGCCGCAGAGGGCAGGAAATTCCTGCAAGCGCGGATCCGGGGAACAACACCCAGTGTGTTGCGGACATGCAGAGGATGGCAGCTGGAACGCAAAACGGCAGAAAGTTCTTTGTTCTGCTCACGACTCGGGTGAGAGTGCCTCTTCTGAGACAACTGTGGACAAGGTAAGGGAGATGATGATTAACCAGATACTGGGGGTCCACAGTGCTGGAAAGACTCAGCGGGTCACACTGCATCCGTGAGAAGCAACAAGGCCTGAGCCCTTTTCAGTAACGGGCTGATTACTGATGAAGGGCTTGGGTCTTTGACTTCTTGTGAATGCTGTGTGACCTGCTGAGTTTCTCCAGCCTGTTTGCTCAGTATGAGTTTATTGTCATGTGCTCTGAAATTCTCACTTGCTGCAGCCACACGGCTACATTTTTAAAAACTCCAATAACATACATTAATTACCCTAGTACGGAAGTAAATAACTTGAAAGATGTTCACAACAACTAGTTAAGTACTTGAGACAAGAAATTATTGATCCTGTACAATTTGTGACTTTAATTTACAAATATTCCCGAAAAGGCCATTGATTTTATTGGGGGCATTTAATTTATGAAGGGGGTTTTACTGTAATAAACAATCCTCAGTTTGTCCAGGCCTTTCAGCATTCGAAATGGTTCTGAGGTCCTCCCTCATCCTTCTGTACTCCAACGAATACTGTCCAAGAGCCGACAATCATTCCTCATACGCTAACCATTCATTCCTGGTGTCATTCTCGTAAATATTCTCTGAACCCTCTCCAACGCCAGCAAGTCTTTTCATAAATCAGGTGCCCAGAACTGTATACAGAACTCCAAGTGAGGTCTCACCAGTCCCCTCTAGAGTCTCAACATTACATTCCTGCTCTTGTATGCTGTTCCTGCAGAAATGAATGCCAATATTGCATTTCGCTTCTTCATCAAACTCCTTGTAACTTTTTCTCCTCGTATTCGGGGGGGTGGACAGTGAAGGGGGGAAAGGGTACATCGTTGTCGTGTTTGAGAATTGCAGATGGGGAGCAGTGAGAGAGAACTGCACAGAATTCCCTTCGAAGAGAGGAGAACTTCTTCAAAGGTGGCATCCCTCAAAGATTTTGCAGTGGAGGAACTGAACAGGCCCCTCAGCCCCTTCAGAACATGGTGCCCACATTAAACTAAATCCCTGATGCTTGCACACAATCTTTCTCAATCTTCCCAGCATATTCATCTATGTAATTGTTTTATCTGCTTATGCCACTACCCCGGTAGATCATTCCAGGCACCCACCACTATGTTACTAAAACTTGCCCATGTGCTCCCTTCTGTTTTGATTGTTCACCAATCCATTCCTCTCATAATTCTAATCAGCATCTGACGTTCAGAGAGGTGGAGACGAGAACTTTGTCAGGCCTGCATAGAGCATGGAGAAGTATGATCTTACCAAAACATCTAAGACCCAAAGAGGACGGATGGGACAGATCAAAATCTCTCGTTAGTGGTAGAATCTCGAACGAGGAGACATAGGTCATTGAAAACCAAGGTAAGGTATGCAGAAATTTCTCCTCAAAGCTCAACTCCTTTCCCCCAGAGGTTGGATCATTGGATCTTTAGAGTGGAGGTGGATAGACTTCTGAACGATTGGGAAAAATACAAGACAAAGGTGGGAGGAAATGTGGCCATTTACCCTTCTTTTTAAAGGATGCTAACTTTGAAGAAGTTCTCCTCTCTTCAAAGGGAATTCTGTGCAGTTCTCTCTCACTGCTCCCCATCTGCAATTATCAAACACTACAACCATGTACCCTTTCCCCCTTCACTGCCCCCCCCCCCCCCCCCGAATAAGAGGAGAAAAAGTTACAAGGCAGGTTTGATGAAGAAGCCAAATGCAGTATTGGCATTCATTTCTGCAGGAACAGCATACAAGGGCAGGGATGTAATGTTGAGACTCCAGAGGGGACTGGTGAGACCTCACTTGGAGTTCTGTATACAGTTCTGGGTGCCTGATTTATGAAAAGACCTGCTGGCATTGGAGAGGGTTCAGAGAATATTTACGAGAATGTCAGAGAATATTTACACCAGGAATGAAGGGTTAGCGTATGAGGAATGATTGTCGGCTCTTGGATGGTACTCGTTGGAGTATAGAAGGATGAGGGAGGACCTCAGAACCATTTTGAATGCGGAAAGGTCTGAACAGAGTAGATGTGCCGAGGATCTTTCCCATGGTCGGGGAGTCTAGGACAAGGGGGCACGACTTCAGAATAAAAGGACCTCAATTTAAAACAGATGCAGAAAAATTTAGTCATGAGTCGGTGGAACGTTGCTGTAGGCGGCTGTGGAAGCGAGGTCATTGGGTGTATTTAAGGCAGAGATTGACAGGTATTTGATTAGGGCATCAAGGGTTTCGGGGAGTGGGAGGATGGATTGGATCATGATGGAGTGGAGGAACAGATTTGATTGGACCTTCTGCTCCTGTACCTTGTGAAAGTTGGCAGGGGTGGAGCTGCTCTGAGTGTCGATTGGATGGGGAAATCCAAAACTCCCTGATTATCTCACTTACCTACTATTGGAGCATTTTACAGTCAGCAATTAATCTATCAACCAGGATATACTTGGAATGGGGAGAAAAATGGGAGGCCAATGTGATAACAGGGAGAACATGCAGATTCCACTCCAGGCTAGAGGCCAGGACTGAACCCAGGTCTCCAGAGCTATGATCCAACAGCTATTCCACCAACTCACCCAGTGAGTTTTCTGATTTTGTTTTTTTTTTCTTTAATTAGAGATAAAATACAGTAACAGGCCTTTCCGGCCCACAAGCCTGTGCTGACCAAATACACCCATGTGACCAATTAACCTACCAACCCCTTTGATCTTTGGAATGTGGGAAAAAAACAGACAAGGAGAACTTGCAAACTCCTTAGACAGCATAGGATTTGAACCCAGGTCGTTGCCATTGAAAACACGTTGTGCTGACTGCGATGTCCTTCTGGTGCTAGTTTAATGCAAACCTTTTACAAGGAGGCATGAAGAACATTAAACTCAAATAAAAATATTTGCAGAAACTAAAGGGTACAGTTTTTTTGACGTGTAATTATTTATCCCGTTACAGGAAACGCAGCAGCACAAAACCTCAGGAAGTATCCACAAGTGCCCAGACCTGGTTTCCAGAACCTGCGATGACGAGAGGGAAGTTGGAATAATTTTGCTCTCCACGGGAACGCAGACAGAGGAAACTCAGAA
Organism: Narcine bancroftii; assembly: GCF_036971445.1. Taxonomy (NCBI): domain Eukaryota; kingdom Metazoa; phylum Chordata; class Chondrichthyes; order Torpediniformes; family Narcinidae; genus Narcine; species Narcine bancroftii. The sequence goes on along the minus strand of NC_091479.1, from coordinate 102,566,099 downwards.
TTTCTCCAAGGCTCTGGGGAGTGCACCCACAGAACCCTCCCCAGCAGGCCATCACGTGAATGAGGAGACTCGGAAGGTGGGCTCAAGACCCAATCTGGGTTGGGGCTGATCTAGTGGGGAGGAGCAGGAGTTGGCCATTCGGCCTGTCGAGCCTGCTGCACCATTCCATGTAATAATGGCTGATCTAATGATGGGCTCATCTCCACCTACCTGCCCTTTCCTCATTTGTCTCAATTCCCATACTATGTAAAATCTCTCCAACCTCATCTTAAATCTATTTACTGAGGACGCCTCCACTGCTTTAATGGGCAGTGAATTCTACAGATTCACCACCTTCTGGGAAAAGCAGTTCCTCCTCATCTCCTCCTAAATCTGTATAAGGCCCAGCTCCGAACCCTGTGGCACCCTATTCACTTCCGATTGCTAACCAAAAAACACTCCTGCACCCCAATTCTCTGCTTTCTATTGGTTAACCAGTCCTCTGTCCACCCCCAATTCCATGCATGCTCATCTTCTGTATAAGTCTTTTATGTAGCACCTTAATGAACGCCTTCTGGAAGTCCAGGTAAAAAAAATCCACCTGCTTTCCTCTATCCATACCAACATCTTTGTGTAGTCATGTCGTGAAATGTGGAACAGCAGCAGAAGTGGGCTGATGAACCCCTCGAGTCTCTTCAATGTGGCTGAGATATTTGTTTCGTGATGCCTCAGTTGTACATGTGGTTTTGAGGACGATGGAAAATCTTTTGCAGCACTTAGTCTCTGGCAGATTAGATTTATGGAAGGCACTGTTTAACATAGGAAAGGGTGAACTGAAGGACTTGCACATTTAAGTTTAAAGCATTGAACTTTTAAGATGGCACAGCATCATGGGCCAAGGGGCCCATACTGTGCTGTAATGTTCTTTTGTCATGTAGACAGAAGTACAGTGAGAAAGTTTGTATTGCAAGCAGTCCAACTAGTCGATTCATACATAGTACCGAAAGAAAAGCTACACTAGGATCTGGAGCAGCAAGCACCCCGCTGGAGGAAGTCAGTGGGTTGAGCAACCACAGGGGAAGAGAAAAAAAGAATAGTCAATGTTCCCAGCAGAAACCTTCGACAAGACAAACGACCAGATGCATCGACCGAACCTGTTGTGTTCCACCATATAGAGGGATCTAGGGCCACTGTACTGGGTCTGCGCGGCAGATTTCCTTCCTCTTTTCCAGTTTTTTGGTTCCAGAAGGTTTAATTAATTGAATTTAAAGTTCCCCACAGCCATGAGAAAGGAGGGAGGGGACGGTTGCAAACTTGTCTCTTGGATTAATAATCATCTGTGCTACTGTTACCGGGGAGTTTCCTGGTTATCCAGAATTGATGGTACATGATGGAGCCACTACCTCACAATTCTGGAGACCCCAGTTAAGTCTTGTCCTCGTGCACTATGGAGTTTGCATGTTCTCCCTGAGGTCTTTAAATTTTGACATGCATGTGGCATTGTAACAGGCCCTTCCGGCCTACGAGTCCATGCTGCCCAATTACACCTACAATCTACTATTCCCATGCATTTTGAACAGTGGGAGGAAATCCACGAAGCCACGGCGAGAAGGTATCTCCTTACAGCATGGGATTAAAACCCCAGTCCCAGTTGCGAGTGCACTAACCGCTTCGCTAACTGTGCCACCCTTGGGTTCTCTTGTTTTCCCTCCCTCCCCTCCTGGTGCTCTGGTTTCCTTCCATGTCTCAAAGACGTACAGACTAATTGGCTGCGATAGATTGACCTAGGGAGGAGGGGAGACAGGAATGAGGGACGAATAAAACAAAAGTCAGCGTAGATGGTTGGCACAGACCTAATGAGCTGAAGGGCCTGTTTCAACAATGGATAACTAGGAGAAAAGGTTCTGTCTGTTTATGATCTATGTGGGAATTAGCTGCTGTATGACAGGGGGAGAGAGAGGGATAAGCAGCTACGAGGTACAAAGATGTCGGAGGAACTCATCAGGTCATGCAGCATCCAAGGGAAGCAAGGTTTTCAACTGGGGAGGGGGAGGAGTAGGGGCTGGAAGGTGATAGGTGGATGCAGGTAGGAGGGGGAAGGAGGTGGTTGGGGGAGGAGAGGGGTGAGAAGGATGCTCTCTGATAGGAGAGAGGAGGGGAAGGGGCTGTGAGAAGGGAATGTCTCAGATGCTGATTTTGTCCTTTCTTTTTCCCACCAGCCTCTGTCAAATGGCCTGCCCAGGCCTTTCTTGTGTGTGAAGAATGGCCAGAGTGCATTACCTGCAAACAGCCAATGCTCCTGCCTTCCTGCTGCTTCTGGTGAGTGGTATACTTTCTCTGGAACATGCTCTTCCCTCCCTCTCTCTGCAGAATTCCGCTGAACCGGATAGACCCCACTTGGAATAAATTTAGACATACAGCACACTATCTGGCCCTTCTGTTCCACAAGCTTGTGCTGCCCTAATCCAGTGGTTCTCGACCCTTTTCTTTCCAGTCACATCCCACTTTAAATAATCCCTATGCCATCGGTGCTCTGTGATTAGTAAAGGGATTACTTAAGGTGGGATGTGAGTGGAAAGAAAAGATTTGAAAACCACTGTTTTAATCGTCCTTAATTTTTTAAAAATTTTTTTTTATTTTTCACACTATGAACCCTATTAACCAAAATACACACAAACATTTCCCTCTTGAATATACAGTGTCATTTTCTCCCCTTTTTCCCCCTCCCTTCCCTCCCTCCTTCACTCCCCCCTCCCCACTCACTCACGTTCAACATATATGATACATTAAACCCATTAAACAATGTCATCACACAATGAAAATAAACAAGAAAATTGTGTCATCGACTTTTACATACTGGGTCAATTCATTTCGTCTTCTCCTTCTGTCATTTTAGGGGGTGGAGGTCCGCGGTAGGTGTACGGTTCCCAAATTTGTTCGAATACTGTGATGTTATTTCTTAAATTATATGTTATTTTTTCCAATGGAATACATTTATTCATTCCTATGTACCATTGCTGTATTCTCAGGCTCTCTTCTGATTTCCAAGTTGACATTATAAATTTTTTTGCTACAGCTAAGGCTATCATAATAAATATTTTTTGCACTTCATCCTGTTTGAGGTCTAATTCTTTACTTCTTATATTTCTTAGAAGAAAGATCTCTGGATTTTTTGGGATGTGGCTTTTTGTGATTTTATTTAATACCTGATTTAGATCTTCCCAAAACGTTTCCACTTTCTCACATGCCCAAATTGCATGTACTGTTGTTCCCGTTTCCTTCTGACAGCGAAAACATCTATCTGATACTATTAATAAGGAAATTCTTATGGAAAGGGGGGAAACTGAGGATAGCGCTAGATAAATTAACAGAATGGTACAAACAAGGGGGCTTACAGCTACCAAACTTTAAGAATTATTATAGAGCAGCACAATTAAGATACCTATCAGATTTTTATCAAACAAGGGAAAAACCAGATTGGACCAGATTAGAGCTAGATAAAAAAGGGGAGAAGGTACCCGAACATAATCTATATAAGTGGGATGAAAAGCTGGTGCAACATAAGAATTCACCAGTACTGCACCATCTCCTCAACATTTGGAAGAAGATTCACGTAGAAAGGAATAAAACTAATGATCAACTACCAAAACTAATATTGACGCAAAATCAACTAATCTTTCCTTTAGAGAATGGGAGAGAAAAGGGATCAAAAGAAGAGAAAATGGTTTTTCGGGAAATAAATTATTATCTTTTGAACAAATGAAGGACAAATATGGTCTAACTCACGGTACAATGTTTGCATACCACCAACAGAATACCTACTTGAAGGACAAATTGGGAAGCAGGCTGAGGTTACCAGAAGGAAACAATTTTGAATATGTGATTACAGACACAATGATAATTAAAAGATTTATACCAAACATGTACATCAAACTGCAAGAGAAAGAGATCGAGGAAACAAGCTGTAAACCCAAACAAAAATGGGAACAAGATCTAAACATAAAGATAAAGAATGAAACATGGGAAAAGCTATGCTCCAGAACTATGAGAAATACAATAAACACGAGGTTACGCATGATACAATATAATTGGTTACACAGGCTATACACCACACCCCAAAAGTTAATCGTCCTTAATTGACGCGTTATATGCACAGTTTCAGAATTCCAAAGGAAATGGGCCAATGACAATTTTTCTCAGTAACAATTGGGTAACAATTCTCAACCTTCCCTCATCCCACCCTCCCTCATCCCACCTGGATTTATAAAAGGTCGATACTCAGTTGATAATGTCACTAAATTGATTTCTATAATTAATGCTGCTAGACAACAAGCTAATCAACCAATGATAGTGGGGTTGGATGTGGAAAAGGCTTTTGATAGGGTTGAGTTGAAATTTTTATTTAAGGTTTTAGAAAAATTTCAATTTGGACCGATTTTCACTACTTGGGTTAAAGTTTTATATACTAATCCTACAGCACAAATAATGTCGAATGGTCTGCTCTCATCGACTTTTTCAATTAACTAGGCAAGGCTGTCCTCTTTCACCAGCATTGTTTGCATTGGTAATAGAACCTTTAGCTCAAGCTGTTAGGCAAAATTTGGATATTAAAGTAGATGAACAAAAGTATAAGATTAATCTGTTTGCTGATGATATTTTAATATATTTAACATATCTTAAAGAATCTTTTGAGGATGCTGCAAAATTTATTACATCAATATGGCATATTGTCAGGTTATATGGTTAACGGGGAGAAGAGTGAAATATTGCCGATATCAAATGAGGATTATTTAGATTGTAGACAGATTACTAAATTTAAATGGTCTGATAAGATTAAATATTTAGGAGTTATAGTTAATAAAGATTATCATGATTGACATATTTTGAATTATATACCTTTGTTGAATAGGATTAAAATTGATTTACAGAAATGGAAAGATTTGCCATTAATTTTAATTGGGAGAGTAAATTGTATAAAAATGAATATTTATCTTCATATACAATATCTTTTTCAATCTATTCCATGTGGGATTCCGAAGAAATTTTTTAAAGAATTAAATAAAGTAATTTGATTATTTTTATTTTTAAATTATCTAGGGTATCAATGCATAAATTAACGTGGCGGTATGAATGGGGAAGACTTCAATTACCAAATTTTCAAAATTATTATGAAGAGCCTCAGTTGAAATTTATTAATAGGTTGTTTGATGTTCAACAATCACCGATCTAGGCTAAAGTTGAATTGGATCAAATTCTTGAAAAAGAAATGAGTCAATTTATTTACAAATGGAATCCTTTGTTGTTACAAAAATATAACTTACCAGTATTAAGACATGTATTGGATATTTGGTGTAAGCAGGATCAGTTTATAGGTTCTAAAGGGAAAATTTTGATTAAATCACAGTTGTATCAGAATAAATTAATTCCGTTTTCTTTAAATAATCCTTATTTAAAAAATTGGAAACTGAAAGGAATTAGTTTACAGGATTGTTTTGAGGCGGGTAAATTTTCTACATTTAATAGATTACGAGAAATTTGGTATTTCTGCAAATTCTATTTTAGTTTATTATCAAGATCGAGATTTTTTGCGAATACAATTTGGTAAGGAATTAATTTTACCAAGTCAATCTAAGTTCAAGATTATAATGGTTGGCAAGGACACAAAAGGATTTATATCGGATATGTATAGGTTGTTGCAAGAAAAGATGGATAAAGTTGGGATAGATAGGATAAAAGAGAAATGGGAGAAAGATTTGGATATTGAATTGTCTTGGGAGGAATGGTCAAATATGTGTATGGACAGTGTTACAAAATTAATTAATGTGAGATATAGTATGGTAAATTATAATTTTATTCATCAATTATATTTGACTCCTGAGAAGTTGAAGAAATATGGATTTAGACCAACATATTTGTGTTTTAGATGCGGAGAAGACAGGTACTTTTGTGCATTGTGTATGGACATGTAAGAAAGTTAAACTTTTTTGGGAAAAGGTTATTAAATTTTTGAGAGATTTATTTACAAGCGATTTGCAAATAGATTCAATAATGTGTTTATTGGGATATATAAATGCTGTTTCTTTGGCATTGGTTGATAAGCCACAATTGGCATTTCTGCGGTTAGGGTTAGCGGTTGCAAGAAAATGCATAGCAATAACTTGAAAAAATGATGTGGAATTGAATATACAAAGATGGCATAATGAATTGTTTATATTTGGGAAAAATAACTTACAATTTGTGAAATAATTCTTTTTTTATTAAAATGTGGAGTTTATATTTGGATTGTATCATTAGTAAGAGTTATGTAAAGAGTTGGCACGTTGATTAATTAATTTTAAATGTAAAATTTTTTTAAGGCTCCGAGGGGTGAGGGAGGGAGTCAAGATGATGTAGTTAGTGGAGGAGGGGGGGTGGGGAGTTATTATCATTAACAGTATTATTTTTTATACTTTTCCTTTTTTATATATCTGTATTTGTATCTTGTATTTTTTTGGTAATATCTTGTAAAATTCTTTTTTAAAAATTTAAAAAAAAAACACAGTGAGACAGCACAGAAACAAGTCCTTTAGTTTTTTCCCCGCCTGAAACTTTGTTTTATCTTCCTGCCCTTCCACTTTGTGTTCCCAGGGTTGAGTGATGTGAATCTGCTTCTCTCCACGGCTCCCAGCCAGGGGCCATTCACCATTCCCATCAGCCCCCTGGCACCCAGCAGCCTTCATTACCAGCTGATGGTGCCTGTCCTCTGCCAGACCTTGCCTACCACCACCACCACATCTGCAGGAGGCTGCCTTCACCTTGGCCTCCCTGGCCTTGGTCTCATCCCAGCTGCCCAACTCTTGGTGGGTGGTCTTCCGGTCTCTCCGCCGGGAAGTCCGGCCCCTGGATCCTCCTCGCCGGAAAGCCAGATTTGTACAGCTAACCTACCCTCCAAAGTGGACCCCCCTGCTCTCCAACACATCACCGTTCTCAAATTGGTACGTAGTGGAGGGGTCAATGACTGGACACGGGAGGGGGTTGGGGGCGCGGGAGGCATTGATTTGACGATGTAGGGGCATGTGGGAGGCGTTGATTGGATGAGGTCGGGGTGCGGGAGGCGCTGATTGGAGGAGTGAGGGCAGCAGTCCCTTCATATTTATGCTGGTCAAAAAAGATCCAGCCAATGTAAACTCACCATCTAGCATTGGGGCAGCGATCATGCCTTTACGTGTGACTTAATGCAGCGTTGCTGTTTCTGATAAGCATTTTTTTGCAGAGTTCAAGATGCGCAGGAATATTAAAGCAAGCATGTATTAAAATTAAATTTAAATTTAGACAGCATGGTTACAGGTCCTTCTGGCCCATGAGCCCGTGTCACCCAATTACATCTAATTAACTTACAACCCCCCCCTCCCCCCGGTCATGTTGAACGATGGGAGAAAATTGGAGCCCTGGGAAAACCCATGCAGACACGGGGAGAACGTACAAACTCCTGACAGACTCCAGGACTGGTCCCGATCACTGGTACTGCCACAGCGTTGCGCTAACCACCTCTCCAACTGTGCTGGCCTTGGTGCATTGTGAGCAGTTTTGGCCCTCAAATCTAAGAAAGGTTCTGGTGATGGAGAGGGTCCAGAGGAGGCTTAGAGCATCCATTCTCATCCCTGCAGCTTCACCTCTGGAGGCCACAGCATGTTTAAGTAAAAGCCTTGGTTTTTCTTTTCACCTCGCATAACATAAATTTGTTTTTATGTAGTTGGTAGGAGAGAAGTCCAGAAGAAACCAGAACTTGACTGCTTCACAGGGAAAGGGGAGGCCCATAAACTTTGAGCAGGGTCCAGGGGAGGGGGGGGGGGGCACTGTTGGGGAAAAAAAATGTTGAGAATGGCTGGTTTAGAGAAAGATCCCAGGGATGAGAGGGTTAACACATGAGGAGTGTTTGATGGTCGAGGGACTGTACTCGCAGGAATTTAAAAGGATGAGGGAGATAACATCGAAACCTACTGAATATTGAAGGGGCTGGATTGAGAAGAAGATGTTACAGGTGGTGGGGGGAGTCCAGGTCCAATGGGCTCAGCCTCAGAATATTAGGTTTTTCTCTTCAGCCAGAGGATGGTGAATCTATAGAATTCAACAGCCGTGGAGACCAAGTCATTGAGTAGATTTAAAGCAGAGGGTGATAGATCTTAATTAGACAGGGTGTCGTAGGTTATGGGGAAAAGGCAGGAGAATGGGGTTGAGGGGAAAATACATCAGCTCTGATTCGAATGGCAGAAATAGACTCGATGGGTTGAATGGCTTAATTCTGTCCCTATGTCGTGGCATGAAGTGACCTCTGAGGGGGTGAACGGCCTCCTGTGTCAGAAGGTTGCTGGGGATGGGTGGGTGGGTCGAATGTGGGACCATGGTTGTGCACACCTCTGCTCTGCTTTCCAGTCTCCAGTCACGGTGGCTCCCAAGGACGCCCAGCAGACGAACATGGAGACGTACTTCCACACCCCCGTACCATTGGCTCAGGTCAGGCAGTTGGAAGGAGTTCAGGTGAAGACCCCTTCGCCAGCCCAACGCAAGCTGAAAATTGAGAATGGCCTGACTAAGTAGACCATGGAGGTTCATTGTTGGTGTGTCCTAAACAATTGCTTCCAGCATCACCTTTGGTGCCAGGATTGAAATTCCCAAATGTACGCCATTCACCACATTCCGTGCACCTAGTCACAAGGTAAAATCAGGAAAGGAAGTCCTCACTAAGGATTTGTAGTCATCGTTTCCTACCCGCAGTATATCGGGAGAGCTTTCATTGCTATGGTTCGTCTCTTGATGTATTTAAAGACTGCCTGCAATATTTTCAGCAGTAATTTGGAGCCCCTTTCTTGTCTGGGTGCCAAGAAGAAAACTTGAAACCATTCTTCAGTGTGGAAAACTGGGAATTCCAAGGTCAAGGGATGTGCGATTTGGAGGAGGCTGTTAGAATTACATTTAGTGTTACCTGTTGTCCTGGGATAACTTTGATATCTGCCTCTTGCAAAAGTGCAGGTTGGAAATGTGAATGTATTGTTTGGTGAATATTATTGACACATAATTGTGCTGGGTGATTGTACTGCGATGTCATAGCGTTCGACTGCACAGAAACCAGCCCCTTGGCCAGATTGTCCACACTGACCAAGTTGTCTGTCCACACTAGTCCCATGTGCCTCCATTAGGCCTATATCACCTTTCAGACCCAAATACCTGTCTAAATGTCTTTCAAGTTGGCCTCCACAGCAACGAATTCCACAGATTCACCGGTTCTTCCCCCCTCCCCCTCCTGGGTGGAGAAATTCCTCCTCATCCTCTGTTCTAAAGAGACATTTTTGTATTTTGATGCCGTGCCCTCTGGTCCCAGACTCTCCTCTCCCAGACTCTCCTCTCCCATTCTACATTGTCCAGGGCTTTCAGTATTCAATAGGTTTTGATGAGATCCCCTCAATCTTCTACCCTCCAGTGTTCACAGATCCAATGCCATCAAATGTGCTTTGTACAATAATCCTCTCATTCCGGGAATTATCCTTGGAAACTTCCTCTGCTCCCTCTCCGATGCCAATACGTCCAGCCTCATGTAAAGAGCCCAAGTGCAGTGTGACCAATGCCTTACAAGGCCGGAACATTACATCTCTACCCCTTTCAAAGTGAATGCTAGCATTGCATTTGCCTTCCTTACCATGGACTCCACCTGCAAGTTAACCTTTATGGAATCTTGCACGAGGTCTCCCAAGTCCCTCCACACCTCTGATTTATGACTTCCTTGCCTGTTTAGAAAATAGTCTACGCCTTTATTCCTTCCCCCAAAGTGCACGATCATACACTTCTGTATGCTGTACTCCATCTGCCATTTCCTTGCCCTTCTGCAGACCCAGTGATTCCTCAAAGCCACCTGCCCCTCCTCTAATCTATGTATCATCCACAAAATATCAATTTTATCATCCAAATCATTAGCGTGCAACATGAAAGAGGCGGTCCCTGCACCGAGCCCCATGGAGTTCTACTGGTCACTGGTGGTCCCTGTACCAAGCTCCGAGGAGCCCCGCTTGTCACTGGCAGTCCCTGCACCAAGCCCCGCTGGTCACCGGTGGTGCCTGCACTGAGCCCAGTTGAGCCCCGCTGGTCACTGGCAGTCCCTGCACTGAGCCCCGTGAAGCCCTGCTGGTCACTGGCAGCCAACCAGGAAAGGCCCCTTTTATCCCCTCTCTCTGCCTCCTGTTAGTCAGCCAATCTTCTATCCATGCTCGAAGTAAAACACAAAAGTCTACAGGCACCATGATTGAAGTAAAAACACAATGTTGGAGACACAGGATAGTGTCCCTTGTAGATAAATGTCTAACCAACATTTCGGTCTTGAACCCTTCATCGAGGAATTACTTTATGTCAAGGTATTGCACCTGAAACGTTGGTTGTGTATTTTTATCTTTGCTGTACAGTTTGACCTGAGTTTCTACAGCTTTGTGATTTTTACTTCTATCTGGCTGATATCTTTCCCATAACACCATGGGCTCTTTGGATCAGTGGCATGTTGTCAAAGGCCTTCTGAAGATCCAGGTAAACCACAGCCACAAAATCTGTCCTTCCTGATATCTAACAAGAATTCTTGTTTGGCAAGACTTCCCTTTCAGGGAACCATGGTGACTTTGACCTATTTTACCATGTGCCTCCAAGTGCCCTGAAACCTCATCCTTTTTTAAAAAGAAAATATAGGTTCTAACATCATACCATTCGCCAAAATCAGGCTAATGGCCTATAATCTCCGCCTTTTGCCTTCATCCTTAAAGTGGAGTGAGATTTGCAATTTTCCAGTCCTCCAGAACCATTCCAGAATCTAGCAGCTCTTGAAAGCTCAACTACTAAAGCTTCCATGATCTCTTCAGTTACCTCTTTAATAACCCTGGGGTCCAGTGTACCCGTCCAGATGATTTATCCTCCTTCAGACTTCAATTTCCCCAGCACCTTCTCAGTAATAATGATGCCCGCCCCCCACCCCCCACCCCCCCGACTGCCCTTTGACACTCAAACTTTTCTGGTATACTGCCGCTGACTTCCACAGTGAAGACTGATGTAAAATCCATCCATCAGAAGGCCGAGTACAGGGTTAATGGTCGGTTACTCAAGAGTGTGGATTAACAAAGGGACCTTGGGGTCCAACTCCATACATCCCTCAAGGTGGCTGCACAGGTTAATAGGGTAGTTAAGAAGGCCTGTGGGATGCTGGGCTTCATTAATGAGGGGGATTGAGTTCAGGAGTTGAGAGGTCATGTTGCATCTCTACGAATCTCTGGTGAGACCACACTTGGATTATTGTGTTCAGTTCTGATCACCTCATTACAGGAAGGACGTGGAACCTATGGAGAGGGTGCAGAGGAGATTTAGCAGGATGTTGCCCAGATTGGAGTCTTATGAGGGAAGATTGGCAGAGCTGGGGCTTTTATCTCTGGAGTGTAGAAAGATGAGAGGAGACTTGATAGAGATCTACAAGATTAAGAGGGGCATAAATAGGGTGGACATCCAGCACCTTTTTCCCAGGGCAGGAATAGCAAATATCAGAGAACATCTTTACAAAGTGAAGGAAGTCAAGCAGAGATGTCAGGGGTAATTGTTTTTTTTAAATACAGAGTTGTGGGTGCCTGGAAGGCCTTGCCAGGGATGGTGGGGGAGGATGGAACATTAGGGGTATTGAAGAGACTCCTAGACAGGCCCATGGATGGAAGAAAAATAGAGGGTTACAGGGTAGGGTGGGATTAGTACTTTTTTTAAGGAATATATGGGTAAGCACCACATCGAGAGATGAAGGGCCTGTTCTATGCTATAGTTCTACATCCCATTTCCTACCCATCTCATTGGTACTGACATTTCCCATGGCTTCTGGCTGCTTGCTCTCCTTTTCTGAATGCTGTGAACCCGATCCTGGCACCTGGGAGGCAACAACCCATCCCAGTGTCTCTGTTGGATCCACAGAAACTCTGGTCTAGTCCTTTGATAAGCTTTTCCTATCACCCTCACAGATCTTGTTCATTAAGCCAATAACTTCATCCACGAGTTTCAACCTCGTGTCAACCTTGTTGATACTGCAAGGGTGGCATGGTTGGCATAGCAGATTGCACAACACCTTTACAGGGACCAGGATTCAAATCCCACGCTGTCTGTGTTCTCCCCATGTTTGTGTGGGTTTTCCCTGGGGGCTTTGGTTTCCTCTCACCGTTCAAAGCTTACCGGGGGTTGTAGTTGAATTGGGTGTAATTAGGCTGACAGGGCCTGTTACCGTGCTGTATATTTAAATTTAAACTTGTAAGAATTACTGAAATTGTTAAACTATTATTTTTCTAAAACTGGTTTTAAAACAACAGTCTAGGATGCTAATATCTCATTGACATTGCCAATTCCAACAGCTAAATTCTCCTCTAATGTTCAACTACGTATCGAATCTAAATTTGCATCCTCACCTACAGCAACCACTCGCTTCCTCTCCTTCAATTGCCTCTCAATTTCTTAGATCATTCTTCCTTTAAAAAAGGCAGTGGTCCCACATATAGCAGAGATTTGCTGATACAGGTCAAGAACCCCTTATCCGAAATGCTCCAAAATCCAAAGGTTTTTGGGCGTCAACATGACGCCACAAGTAGAAAGTTCCACACCTGACCTCAGTTGCCCACTGGGGCTCTGTTGCCGCCAGTTCATTTCCGACCATCGTCCCCGCCAGATCTACTTGTATCACTCGCTGCGATGACTGGAGGAAACCTTTTTGTGGGGGGGACCATCCAGCAGAATTTCTAGTATTTGGTGCTGCATTTATTTTTTTGAAAGCAGAGATCAAGTTTTTTGGGGGCAAGTACAAAACATTAAATCTGAAATTCATCTCCACCTAAAATGCCATGTTTGAGTGTAACATGACCAGCAACATAACGGCATGGGGGGGGGGGGCAGGGAATAATTTTCAGTGTATTATGACCTTTTGATCAAAACACAGCGTCGTAGGTGGAGACTGAAAGCCTGCTGTTGTTGTTTGCCAGCTGATACGGGGATTCTACTGATGGTGGTCGTTCCTAGAAATTACTGGAATGAAATTTTAAATCGAGCCCATGGTACTGTGCAGCTTGGTTACCCTGAACACATTATTTCAGAATCTGAAACCCTTCTGGTCCTGTGCCTTTTGGATAAAGGGGACTTGACCTGTAGTTTTAGTGATGTCCTAAGCGATCTAATATTAATATTCTCCCTTTTGGCATGCTTAAATTTCCAAACCACAGCAGCTTTTTCTTGTTATGAGCAGTGCTCAATGAGGGTGCTTTGGCATGGAGAGATATTCCAATGTTCTCTGGAGCACAGAATGGATGGGCTCGATGGCTCCTTTCTGTGCTGTACATTTCTGCCACATATATATGTTGGTCTCCAGTTCTCTGCCCCTGGGTAGAGGGAACAGTGTCTCCTTACAAAGAAAAAATGGCTGGAGGTCTAAGGAGCACGCTCCAGTTATGGTCAGGTGCACTGTGACTGGCCTTCCTTGCACCTAATCACACGAGGGGAATGGTGGCAACCTCCTGTGTTGATCGGGATTCTAGGGATAAGGAATACCGAGGCCCCTGAAGTAATAAATCATTTTCAACTCCACTTCCATTGTTCCAATCAATATTAGCCTTAAAAAATATTCACCTGTGACGTTTGACATAGATTTTCAAGAATTCCGTCTTTGGAATGGAGAAATCTGACCCACCTTAACTCTAAAGGGTCAACTGTTTGCCCTGAGATTGGTTGTAAGATCAAGGATGAAATGGGAGTGTGGACATTAGACATAGGAGCAGACATAGGCCATTCAGCCCATTGAGTCTGCCCCACAATTTAATCATGAGCTGATTCATTTTCCCATTCAGCCCCACTTCACGGCCTTCTCCACATAACCTTTGATGCCCTGACTAATCAAGAGTTTACCAATCTCTGCCTTAAATACCCCCAATGACCCGGCCTCCACAACCACCCGTGGCAATGAATTCCACAGATTTACCATCCTCTGGCTGATGAAATTCCTCCACATCTCTGTTCTAAGCAGACGCCCTTCAATTCTGAAGTCGTGGCCTCTTGTCCTAGACTCTCCCACCGTGGGAAACAACCTTTCTTCATCTACTCTGTCCACACATTTCAACATATGCAATGTTTAAATGAGATTCCACTCCCCTCCCCATTCTCCTAAGGAGACATGAGACCATCTTTATAAACAGTGCCTGCTTGGTGCTGACAGGGCAAATTCTTGGAGAGTGGGTTGATGGAGACTCCAAAGGTATCTTGATCTTAATTCAAAGAATCTTTTGACATTTACCATTTCACATCTCTCCACCATCAGTTCTGATCTTGCACGTGGTCGGATCTAATTACCTTACCATTCGAGTTCAGGAATTCCCCTCCCTCCACCTCCACAATGTTCCCACTCTGACCAAGATTTTGATTATCTGTGATGATTCAATGCAGATATTTGCTCTTTCTAACAAAATAACTCCAGATGATTTGTTATCTTGCAGTTTGGCACATGTGGAAAGTGTTAAATATGAACTGCTGTGATGGATAATTAATGCAAATTATGATACTTGACAATTTGTAAAACGTGTTTACATGATAGTATTGAATATGGTGCTACCCTGTTGTCCATGATGTGCTGGATTCTTTTCCTTGGCATATACTGAACATATTGGGCAGCTGCTTTAATGAACTATTGCTTTCCTAATGCTCTTCAAACTTTCTATCCAACATGGGGTCTAAATGCTTCAAGCTATGCACAGATTCAACTACAATGCAAGTTTCCTGATATTTCCAGGAGGGGCGCGGTCACTTTATTGAGGTCCTTGCAGAACATGCCTTGATTGGTGGAGTCCAATGCCCCCCCTCTCTCCATGGCAGGGTATATTTTATGTAATTGAACATTTGGAATTGTTCTCGAGTCCGAGTAAGTGCATGTTTGACGTCCCCCTGTACAATCTGGCAACACCCTCTTGACTTAGAGCTGTCCACAACTTGGGGAGATGACAGGCAGGTTGCATTGGTTGTGTCATCATTCCTGCAGGGAACGAGGTTGCTGATTTACATGCTATGGGGCCCAATCAATACGAAGTGCATCTTATTTGCCCATCCAATCAGTGAGGTGCAAGCACAGTCCCCAGTGGGGCATCACGTTACCTGTTCAATGGTGGAGGTCATGGTTGATGGGGAAGTGCACGAGGACTCTGCAAACATTTCCCTGCACTCTGGAATTTCAGACCTCTGTTTAAATTCTCTGTAAAATAATGGAATAAAAAGTAAACTCTTCCTTCTTGTGCACTTCTTTACGCTCTTTAGAGAGTGGAGGTTGGGGAGCAATAGTTTCTGGCCAAACTCCATGGGGGGTGGGGGTGCATTTCTCATTACAGGGTGTAGATGCTTTGGAGTCAATGCAGAGATTGCTTCCTAGGGAAAGGGGCTTGTAAACTTTGAGCAGAGGCCTGGGGGAAGTGGGGGGGATATAGTTACAAAAAAAAAGTTGAGAATGCTTGGGATAGACAGAATCTTTTTCTCAGGGTAAAAATGTCAAATAGTAAAATGTGTTTAAGGTGAGAAGATTTTAAAGATAGAGCTTTTTTTTCACTCAGAGTGGTGGTGCCTGGAATGGGGTTCCAGGGTAGTGTTTTCAAGATTCAATTTATTGTCATTGTAATAAAGCAGTGTCCTGCAATGTGAAACTGCTTTTGCCTGCTGTAAGGCAGATAGATTCTCCATCGGCAGAAATTGCCTGAAGTGCCTCTTGCAGTCAGAGAAAGAGAAGCAAAAGAAAGTCCCCACTGAGCGTCTGTAGGGTCGCCACCTACATTTCCACAGCCAGAGTCCAGTCCAAACCATTGCCGACCATGCTCCTTCAGCCTGTCTGCAGCGGCGCGAGTCTCCTGACTGCAGTCTCTGGCAGCCCACAGCCTCTGTGGATTCCTCATCTCAAATCGCCAGTAGCCCGCTGCATGCATTGGTCTTCCAGCCGCTGAACCCTGTCACTGGTCCGCCTCTGTGATCATCGTCCCCGTGGGTCATCTCCTCCACTTCTCTTTCTCAGACAGGGGATGAACTCCCCATTTTCTGGTGCCCTGCTCCAGTCCTCTGCACCCCTGGAGTCTGCAACCCTTCGTGGCTGCTGCCGATCAAAGGCGCCGTCATCTTGATCGGACCCCGCGGTTGTGGGATTTTAAATAAAACTACTGTCTGCACCTTTAACGGGCCGTTCAAAGCCTGTGTGGAGCTGATGGCAATTGACTGGGCGGTTGAACCCCGCGGGAGTGCTGTATCTCCGCTCCTCGTTCCCCATGGGTCTGCACCAGCGGCAGTGCCGCCATTTTCTGTAGGCTTTTAGATCGACACATGGATATGCTTCAGAATAGAGGGATAGGGATCAATGTGCAGGCAGCAGAGAGTTAATTTAGCATCATGGTCAGTACAGACCCTGCTGGTCCACGCCGGACTATTCTACCTAGTCACACTGACTTGCACCCCAACCATAGCTATCCTTACTACTCCAATTCGTGTACCTGTCCAAATTCTCATTAAAATTGTGCCTGCATTCTGAAAAAATTTTCCTTCATGTTCCCTCTACACCTTTTACCCTTAACCCACGTCCTCTGGTTTGTATCTCACCTACCCGTCAGTGGGAAAACATTTACTCTGTCTATACCCTTCATAATTTTAAATACCACAATCAAATCTCCCCTCATTCTTCTCTGCTCATAACCTATTTAACCTTTCCCCGTGACTCAGTTCAAGTCCAGGCAACATCCTAGTAAATCTTCTCTGAACCCCCTCCACTTTACAACTCAGGAGATGAACAACCAATGTTTGAGATGAGGTTAACTAATTCCAATAGCTTGGGACCAAATTTGTTGCTTGATGGTTCAATGGTTTGTGTTCTCCGTGCTTTCCCCTGCCGTGACCGATCTACTTATTCAGAAAGTGTAGTTCTGTGACAAAACATTCCTATCCCAAAATCTCATTGGGGATGTCTTGAATAATTGGAAAGAAATAATTCTAGCGACCATAACCTTCACAGGGGGTTAAACACTCTGGCGTTCTGCTGCCTGCAACAAAATGTTCTTTAGGAGCCTTTTTAATGAAAGTTGCATTACAAAAGCTGCCTCGTGTTCTTGAAGCACAAGGTGAAACTTGGCCTGGCCTCCCGTTTTATTTTCCTTTGCTGCTTTGATTTTTGACAGTTCTTTGAGGTGCTGTCTAGCCCTTGAGGAAATGTATTGAATGACCAACTTTTCATCCAATTTGCCTCAAGGGCAGCTTCAGATTCCCTGCTGTGGGCTCCTGACAGCTGAGGCCAACCATTTCACCTGACATCATACAATAGCTCAGCTCAGAAACAGGCCCTTCGGCCCATATGGTACGTTGCAATATATTATTCTGCCTCGTCTCATTGACCTGCACCCAGTTCATACCCCTCCCGTCCATGTACCTGTCTAAATTTTTCTTAAATGTCAAATTGTGCCTGCATTCACCATTTCAGATGGCAGCTTGCTCCACACCCTCATCACTCTCTGTGTGAAGTTTCCCCCGCCCCAATATTCCTCTTAAACATTTCCCTTTTCACCCTGAACCCATGTCCTCTAGTTCTGGCATCATCCAACCTATTCTCACAAGTTTGCCTTTTCTCACTACTGGCTTCCTCCCACATGTGCAGGTGTTGATAGATTAATTGCCCCTAATGTGTAGGTGAGTGGGAAAATCTGCGGGGAGGGGGGGGGTGGAATTGAGAGAAATATGGGGAGATTTTTAAAATAAGTATTTGTGTAATGGTCAGCATGAAGTTGGAGGGAAAGGCATTGAGTGGAAGATGATGGGGGATGGGGTGTTTAACAAAAACTGAAGTCATCAATGTTTATGCCTTCTGGTTGGAGGGTACCCAGACGGAAAGTGAGGTGTTCCTCCAATTTGTGGGTGGTCTCAGTCTGTCAGTGCATGAGACCATGGACATGTCAGCAAGGGAATGGGGTGGGGGAACCGAACCGGTCTGTGCTTGGGCTGAAATCCCATCTTCACAGCAGTTCAAGATGTCAGCTCGAGGACCTTTAGGGATGAGCAGTAAATGCTGGCTTGCAACACCAAGATCACCAAAGTGAATAGAAAGAAAACCCTCAGTGACTCTCCAGTTGGTGAAATCCCCAGGGGGAAATCGTTGGCACGCCATGGGAAGGCAGGATGACGAAGGTTGGTTGGATCTTTTGGCCAGTTTGTTTCTCTGCCCTCGGCCCTGGCACTAAACTGGTTTCTTATGCGCCATGGGGAAGAGCTTGGAGTCCATCACTGACTGAGGAGGCTGAAACCCATTGCAAAAGTAAGTGCTTTTTTTAAAAAAAGTCTCCGGATTATCAGCATGTAGGTCTTTCAGGGTTCTCCAAATCCAACTCCATCCTGTGGGCTGCAGCAAGTAGGAATTTTGGAGCATCTGTACACTGCATGAGTGTATATGGCTAAAACACATCACACCAAGCTATTACAACTGCTCAAAACCCAAAAGGGTAAGTGATGAGGTCCAGGGATGTTCTCTTTTAGTCCCATTAATTCATTCTCAACACTTTTTTAAAATTAATTTTAACTATTCTTAATTTCCTCACTTATGTTTGATATAGTTTCTGATGGACTTTTCTTGTTCTTGAGATAACTGCATTTATCACCACTCTGTAAATGCCCTCTGATTAGCACCATTTGGAAGCATTACTTTGTTTTGTTCCTCCTTCCCCACAATCTCACCTGCTGAGATTTCCCACCATTTTGCTTCCATTCTCCTTTTACTTATTTGATGGGGTGTGAGGAAGGAGGCGGGTGCTCGTTATTGAACCAGATGGGATTTTACTTCCCTGAAGATCTGAGGAGGGGATTTATCCCCCCTTATTTGCCTCACCTCCTCTTTCATCTGGATAGATCCCATGACTTCGCTGCCTCACTTCCACAGACTCTGCCCGTATCTTAAATACAGAAGAAAAATAAAACATTTAAGATCTCCACCATCTTTTTATTTCCATGCATAGACAATCGGAGCTTCAAGAGGATGTTTTGTCCCTTGTTATCCTTTTGCTCTTTATGTATCTGTAGAAGCCCTTGGGATTCTCATGATTTCCTTAATGTTTTCTTGCATTGTACTTGTATACCCCATTTGTTCCCTGCTGCCCATACCTCTAAACCTCCTTTATCTTCTCATTCGTCCCTCACATCCTTTCTCAATCTCATCCTTGTTTAGTTATGCCATCTCAGAACCTATTTTAGCCCTCAGTTCCCTCTTCACTGTACTCCTAAATTCTTGAACCTGTCTGTATCGGATCGATACCCGCTTTTGCATTCAGATCTGTGCCTCTCGTGAACCAGGGTGCCTTTATCTTGCCATTCCTGTCCTTTACCTGATTGGGAATACTTGTTTGGACCTCCCCTCACCTTAAAATCTGGGTCTGTTTATTCCTCTTCTGCTCCAATCTGTCTTTCAACTTCAAGTTTATTACTGTTACACTATTATAAAGTACAACTGGACAAAATGGCGTTCTCTGGTCCTCGGAGTAAAACACGCAAACACATTTCTCACATACTACACATATTTACAAGCGATTTATATGCAGTACATATATAAATAAGTATTGTTAAATAATAGTAGTCACAGAAGGTTAGCGAAAGCAGTCCATCAGTCGTTCAGCCTTCTCACCGCCTGTGGGAAGAAGCTGTTCCTCAGCCTGGTGGTGCTGGCTCCGATACTCCTGAATCTTCCCTGATGGGAGCAGCTGAAAGATGGAGTGGAAGGGGTCCTTAATGATTTTGTGAGCCCTCTTCAGCCAACAATCTCAGTAGATCACATCAATTTGGGGGGGGGGGGGAAGGATCTACATTCACCTCAATCTAGTTTCCATCATTAGATGACCATCATGACCACCATTATTTATTGGCTTCCAGCACTGGCAACAGTCTCCACTCATCAGTTGTCTCTATTTTCACCCTGGACAACCCATCTTCACCCTGGACGACCCATCTTCCTCGAAATGAACCCCAACGCCCCCCCCCCTCACCTTTTTCTTCTCTTGCTTCTCCTCTTCCTTTGGCAACTGCCTATCTCCCAGCTACATCCCACACCCTCCATATATGTCCATCACCTCTCCCTTACTGACCCATCCTCATTATACTGGCTATCCCTCTCTGTACTCCTGAAGGGTTCTGACCCAAAACTGACCATTCTTTTTCTCCCAGTACTGTTTTTGCTCCAAATTCCAGCATTTGCCATCTTTGTCAACTGTATTCTTAATCTGATTTAATCTGATTTGGTCAGCCAAGCAGTTTAAAAACAGAGTATACAAGTTCATCCACCAGAGAGTCTTGCCAATGCTAGTTTGTGCATATTGAGCTCCCATAAACAACATGGTAAATCTGTGGAGGCTAAGTCATTGGGTAGATATCAGGCAGAGGTCAATACATTCTCATTTCGGAAAGGAAATCAAGGGTTACAGGGAGAAGGCAGGAGAATGGGGTTCGTCTTATAGCCTTATACAATACCGAGGGCTTGATCTCGTTCAGTGATGCTGTTTAATATTGATTGATCCTCATTACACAAGCATTGCTGGATCTTATACATCAATCCATGAGCTTTGAATTTAATCAGAAAGGTGGCACCTTTGACAATGCCCTAAACCTAGGCCAGGTGCTCAGGCCATCAGTGTCCACTGAGACTGCAGGTGCCAACTCTGTGGTCAGGGCAGCTGAGGAGAGGAGGCTGGCTGCTATGCTTCCATGGGCCAAGCCAACAACAACCAGGCACTGTCCAGACCAAAGAAAGCTGAGCACACAGTGAACCTTTTAGGCTCTGAAACCCTGTAGGTTTTGGAAAGGTGGGAGAAAACTGGAGCACCCGGAGGAAACCCACGTCGCTGGCGCTAACCGCTAAGCTAACGCAATTGATGAACAACAGGAATTTCAATCTGCTACAATGCAGATACATGCAATAAAAACTAAGAACAGCAAGTTATTCACATGACTGTGATGAATGGTGGAGATGAATCTTGTTTATTCGGTCAATAATTTATAAAGTTTGACAAACTGAAGCAATCGTATGAACAGTCGGTTTTTAATTTGAGCATATTACAGTCCTATACTTTGCTCTCCACATCATACATGAAGGGACCACATAGTAGCAAAAAAACACTTGGCACAGTTATAAATAATGTAGTACAAAAACAAAAAAGTATTCACAATCTGCAGAATGTAGCGCTTCTGCTCTTAATGGAACTCTATTGCATTATATACTCACAAAAAAAAGCAATGGACAGTGATTGCAGATCCCAAATAGAGGTTATTCCAAAGTCAGGAGTACAAAAGGAAAGTGGTTGTGATAAATACCAGTGTTAAACCTCAGAAGGACAGAAATTAATCCTGGGAAGTGGCAGAAGAGGGGAGACGAATGAGGAGATGCCCCTCAGCCTGTTCACTCTTTCCTTGATCTTTGTTCTCCGTGGTCTACAAGGCAAAGAGGAATAGTGCACGAGCGCTCAGCAGGGTCGTCGTGTTTTTCTTCCCAAAGCCCAGTAAAACATTCAAGTCAACTAATATTACAATACTGCGAATCTTGATATCAGGGTAACAATGCACACAAACTATGAGTAGTTTCCACTACTAACGTAAACAGCGACCAAGAAGTCTTGCACTTTGCAAACACAGGACACTCACTATTTACAATTCACTGATCTTCCGCCGAAGGAAGGGAGCTGAGAGAACACTTCGCTGCAAGCTAATATGATGGTGTTTGTCCTGCAGACTGAGGAGATTTTTTTTTGCCAAGCATTGGACATGCAGAGAGTTCAGTGGGTTAATGGAACTGTCAGCAGGCAAACACCAGAAGCAAATGAATGACATTCCGACACATTTTTTCTCTTAGTGTTGAAAATCCAAACTAACACTGACAAATATACGCACTGGTAAAACTAATTGATAAATAATTTATGTACAGATACAACTAATTTTTTTTTTTACACTGGCTCAAGAAGTTGGTGAAAAGTATTTTGCACAGGTTTTTGAGCCCAGTACCCCAGCAAACTTACAACCATCTGTAAACGTGCCAAGTTCCCAAGGAGCAGTAACACACAGACATTGAACTAAACCTAAAGTGGCCGTAGAAAACAGTGTCGAGCTCCTCATTGGGACTCCTTCTCATAAAAACAAGGATGAGGTGTATCTCTTCATTAAACCTCCCACCAAGAGCCACTCAGCACCCTGCAAATGTTCAGGGAGGGCAGCAGACAAAAGTCCTGACTGCTCTTGTACCTGTGTGACAGGTCTGCAGCAAACATGATGCTGGTAATGGAAAATGAGCAATACCTGCCACACCTCTCTCCCATCACACCCCTGACCTCACTCATCTCCACTCCAAAGCCCACTGTTTCGAGGACCGCCTCAGGAAGGGAACAAATTCACCTGCTCCTGACCCCAGCAGATCAACATTGGGGGAGAGAGCTTGCAAGTTTCCACTCAACCACCACGAACACCTTGTTACTTTGCACTGCAAGACAGAGATCCATTCAGTCTTTAAAATCATGATCTAAAACTGGAATGAAACAATCTTTAAAATAATCAATGCCTCAAACAAAAGGGGTTTAGATTTTTACCTTTGGACGTGATTGTGGATTGTGATTTCCGGCACTCCTCTACGAAATTCACAGCATCACGCAACAACAGTTATTGAGAAGCGCACTCAAGATAGGATGCCTCTCTGCACACTGCTCGTGTGCTAGACCAGTCAAGGGCCGCCCATATCTTGAGCCGATGGATCAAAATCAAGGTTCCAGCATCTGCATCACATTGTCCATTTCACTCCAAACTTGGAGACAAACATAACATTGTGTTAATGACTGATTCCGGCAAAAAGCAGTCTTTTTTTAAAATATATGTCGAATATAAAGGTTTCCTTTCTGCCGTCAGCTTATAACACACTTTGATCCTAATGGGGTGTTGGGAGCAAGGGACAGGGATTCTAGAAACAGGCAGCTATACTGTCCCTGTTTAATTTCTTTTACCAAAGGATCCAGGAGGGAACCGCAGGGCAGGAGCTCCTCGTAGCAATGTTACTGGAGAAGAAACAGGAAGGAAATTTGTCAGGCACGAGTCCGAGGGGCTGATTGTGGAGATGGTTCGCTGTGGTTGCTGATCCCACTACACAAGCTGGTAACCGGTACCTGATGTCTGGTCATACTCTATTGTATATTGATGCGTCCAGTCCACCATTACAGGACGGAAGAGACCAAAACATCTAAATTCGAAGAAGTCTATGATATTCCTAATGCAACCGTGACTGGTGGAGGGAAGGAAAGAAAAAAGACATTAATCAGCTTCATATATCAACAAAACATGCCATTCAACAAACCAACTTCCACCCACATGAACTGATCTAACCCCATCAGCATGACCTTTTTCCATCAATTTTAGTTTCCATTGGATGTAACTATTTGACTCCAACTGCAGCTCGTTGCAGGTCTCGGGACCTGAACTACAGAGAGAGGTTGATCTGCATTTTGTTGCCAGGACTCAGGAGCCTGAGCTCGAGAGAGGTTGAGCAGGCTGGGGTTTTATTCCTAGGAGTACAGGAGGATGAGGGGTGATCTCACTGAGATGTACAAAATCATTTGAGAAATCAATCAGCTGAACCCACAGAATATTTTGGCCAGAGTAGGGGAATTGATAACCAGAGGACACAAGTTTAAGGTGGGGGGGGGGAGAGACTTAATCAGAATCTAGGGGTACGGGTATTTTTTTTATTTTAAACAGTGTGTGGTGGGTGTATGGAACGAGCTGCCGGAGAAAGTGGTTGAGGCAGGTATTTTTAAGAAAGAATTTGGATAGGTACATGAATAGGATGGGTTTAGAGGGATATGGGCCAAACGCAGGCAGGTGGGAGGGATATTTTGGCCAGTGTGGGCAAGTTGGGCCAAACAGCCTATTTCCATGCTCTATGACATGAAGTTCTATTGTCTCGCCAATTTCTTGATGAGAGGTTTGGGGTGAATTTCCTCCTGAACTTATTGGTTTCTGTTCTTTATGAATTAAAACAACACTTCCATATCCTGGATGTTTGAAATTGAACAAAGTGCAGGAATTGCCCACCAGGTTAGGCAGAATCTATGGAGAGGTGTTTGAGCTCTGATGGTGCTCCAGATGAAAGGTAATTAATGTGAATTGGCTCTCTCTCCAACAATGCTGCCTGACCCGCTGAGTATTTCTGAAGTTCCTACTTTATCTTTGATATACGATTTCCAGGTTCTAGTCTCACTCCCTCTCCCCCTCCACCCCCGCCCCCAATCCCAGCAACAGGGATGTTCTGCACAAAAGTCCTGTCACGTTCTTCCTCAAGAACCATCTCTGCCGAAAAGATCTCCAGTCTGTAATTAAAAGTTCAGCTACTCTGATACAAAAGAACTGAATTATTTGTGATACTACACATGTCCAATCCATCCCTTCATGAATTTGGAAGCCTTCAGATCTTTTCTCCCATTATAATATCTTTCTCCTGACTTACTTCTTCAATGAACTGCTGTCTGAATTTCAATTTACGGTCAACCGAAGTGCAAATTATTGCTGCCATAATGAAGCATCTATACACACAGGTACTCAACAAGAGAAAGTGAAAGAACCAGCCCCCACTGAGAAGAAGTAGAGGAGACGATCCTACCGGCCAGTGATCACGGCTGTGGACCAGCGAGGGGCTCAGCGGCTAAAGGACCGACACAAGCTGCAGGCAACTTACGGTCGGGGACCCATATGGGCTTCAGGCTGTTGGTGCTTTACAGTTGCAGGCAACCTGTGGTCAGGGGACCCACACAGGTTGTCAGCGACTTGTGGTTGGTGGACTTGCATGGGCTGTGGTCTGCTGGAGACTAGCTCAATGGAATTAGGTATCAGAGCCGGGATTTGAGAGGGCACAAAGGGCAAGGAGGGCTCCCAAAAGGGCCTCGGGCACTGAAGGCTTCTTGATCGTGTTGTTGATTTGGATCTGAAGCTCAGGTTGCCAATGGATCGAACAGGAATCTTTACAGCTGTGGGAGGGCTGGAGGCAAACCCACAAACATTCAGTAATTCTGAAGGAACTCTCTTTTGCTTCTCTTTCTGCAAGGGACGCTAGGTGACACTAATTGCAACTCTTTGTTTGCCTTACGACAGGCAAAAATTAAACTACGGTATGGATGTTACATTTTTAATGAATTATTAAGTGACAATATAAATGAACCTTGAACCTTACTCACTTGAAGGGACTTTCAATCATTGTTGTAGTAACCTTAAAGTGCTTGTAACGTCTGGCATTCATCCTTTCATTTGTAGTTATTCCAAGGCAAGCGATCTTCGTAAATCAGAAATAAATCAAAATTTCAGCAGAGGGAGATTACAACAGCAGGTGTACAAATCTTAATAACGCAGCAATCCTTAACATTCAATGGAGTAAAAGGCCCAAGTCACAACGAAGAGACCAAAAAACTGGGTGAATGTGGTCAACCAAAAGGAGTATAAAAGTAAAAATATAACAAAGATAAAATCCTCAACAGTTCGGGCTTGAGCCCTTCATCAAGGCATGAACAAAATGGAGGCAGGTGTCTGAACAAAATGGTGGAGAGGGGCAAGGGAAGGAGCTCAGTCCCACAGGCAGGAGGCAAGAGGTGGATAAGGGAGGGAGGGAGAGCATACCAGCAAAGAGGAAGGGGGGTAAGACTGAATAGAGAGGGGAGGGGGTGGAGAGCTGGAAGACAGAGGGATAGGGATGAGAGGGAGAAGGCTAGCAGAAATCAGAGAAGTTGATGTTGATGCCATCCGGTTGGAAAGTGGCCCAGACAGAACATTAGGTGTTGCTCCTCCGATTTATGGGTGGTCTTGGTTTGGCAGTGCACGAGGCCATGTCAGCAAGGGAGTGGGGTGCAGAATTGAAATGATTGGCCACTGCGAAATCCCCATCATTCACGCAGACAGAGTGTAATACTCAGCGAAGTGATCTCCCAGTCTGCGTACTTTCAGTAGGATCATTGGTGAAAGTGGAGTTTCTGGAGAAACCTGCAGGTTAGGCCCCAGATGAAGGGATGTGGACACCGACGGAGAATTTAATTTGGGAACGTGCAGGAGGCCAGAACCGGAGGAGTTCAGATGAGGTCCAATAATTGGGCTTTACTGAAGCATGCAGAAATAAGAATAGGTGAGGATGCAATGTTAGGGACGTAAACATCAGGAGCAATATTTTCTGAGGAGAGCAAGTGATAGAACAAGTTATTAAGTGCTGCAAGGCACAGCGGGCTTATTGCTTGTAAGTGCTTTCAACCTGCCTTGTAAAATGGGGTCAACTGGGCAATTTTCCCAGTTAGCGCCCCACTCACAAAGTACCATAAAAGGGTGTGTCCAAGCAAGTTCCTGCCCTACCTCGGAGGTCATCAGGGAACCCAATTAAACCTACCCAGGACACGTCCACCGGTGGCTTGAAAAGGAAAATGGCTGACCTAGTCGTGCTGGCGTCACAGGGAAACCCCGGCTGAAGTGTGCGGTGATCGGGGGAGCGAGGGTCGCTGCCAAGGCCCAGGGGTGGAGAGTCGCTGCCACAAGGGAGAGACGGGGTCCACAATTGGGGGGCAGCCAGGAGAGGTCGATGTCATGCGGGGGGGGGGGGGGGGAGGAGAGGGAGTGCCACGATCAGCAGGAGGGGTCAGCTGCCACGGGGAGGGGGGCAGAGGGGTCGGCTGCCACAGGGATGGGGTAGTGCAATTGACAGTGGGTGGGAGGGAGATTGACAGCTGGTGGGGGGGACGGGATGGGGAGAACAGTTTGTGTGACGTGTCACCGCATCATTGCGGGTGGGGGTGGGGAAATCCCCCTTAAATCACCGGGTTGGCGATTTACTGGGGCTCTCCCCCCTCAGCTTAAAAGGTGCTGGAGGCACCTTTTTCCCACTAAGTGCACTGGGTCCCAGGACGGCTACCCAGATGCTGCAGCTTAAAAACACCTATTGATTCTCACACCAATTCTGCTCTGGTCTAGACCACCTCTGCAGGTACACTGGAATGTATTCAGACTGGCTGCTTCAGAAACGTCGGGCTGCAGACAGTGGCAAATCTTTTCAAGTCAACCTGTTTTTTCACTTATTCCTGATGAAGGTCCCAGTCCTGAAATGCACTTCTTATGGATGCTGAGTTTGTGTACTACATTCATGGAAGAGTGGCATTCTAAGCTCTCTGCCATGACTGGGGAGATATTGGTGGCAAAAATCAACCATACTTGCTCTCTCATGGTCAAGGGGATAATTAAGGATGGGAAATAGATGTTTGTCTTAGCATCACATCACACTCATTTCCTGCTTGGCTCAGCTCAGCATGAGATATTCGATGAAGCAAAATATCTTTGTTATAAGATCCTAAGAACTTGGAGCAGGAGTCGGCCATCTGTCTAGTCAAACCTGCTCCAACATTTAATAAGATCGTGGGTGATCTGGCTGTAGGCTCAGCTCCCCTCCCCTCACAATATGCAACATGGCTAGTGTGACACTACTACAGCGCCAGCTACCCAAGTTCGAAGCCTGTAAGGAGTTTGTATGTTCTCCATGTGTGTGTGGGCTTTCCCCGGGGGTTCCGGTTTCCTCCCATCCTTCAAAACGCACGGGGTTTGCAGATGAATTGGGTGCAATTGGGCGGCTCTGGCTTGTGGGCCAGAAGGACCTGTTACCATGCTGTATGTTTACTTTTTTTTTTAAAAAACCAGTTCTTCAAAAATCTGTGACTTAATTGCATTCAAAGAGGCAGCCTCTGCTACTTCATTGGACAGAGAATTCCACAGATTAACTATTCTCTGGGAGAAGCAGTTTCTCTTCATTTCTGCCTTAAACCAAGTCCGCCAGGGTGCCATGGTAATCCTTTAATTTTCTACCTCCGCAGTGCTGTTAGGTTTGGGAGTTCTCAAATTTTAATATAGTAACTTTAAAGGAAAACATAAGGTCACATTCAGATTCCGACTCCTTGCCAAGGTAAGACAAGCAGAACAT
This sequence comes from Narcine bancroftii, assembly GCF_036971445.1. Lineage (NCBI taxonomy): Eukaryota > Metazoa > Chordata > Chondrichthyes > Torpediniformes > Narcinidae > Narcine > Narcine bancroftii. Next base: position 102,538,093 of record NC_091479.1, on the reverse strand, counting down.
TAGTGTAGAGTAAAAGCTAGAATCCCTTTGCCGGCGAAAGATCAGCAGTTCAAATCACCATTCAGGGCACGGACATGCAGACTTTAATTGGACGCAAGCTTAGCAGGCCTAGAGTTTGAGAAGAGAACCTTCCCCCCACCCCACCAACCCTGACTCCCACACTCTGCTTACCTGATACATCTGACACAGGAGCAACACAGCCACCCATAAGAAGTGAAAGAGACTGTTCAGAAACATCCAGAAAACCCACGGAGAGCAGCTTGCAATTTCAGTGAGGTACGTCCACAGTCCTTCCTTCATGTAGCGGGTCTCACAGTGGATGCTCCAATCTGAAGCAGGAAAAGGCACTGCTCATAAACGTGCAGGATGGAGGAGATCATAGAACATTACTGCACTGAAACAGGCCCTTCTCGTCTATGCTGAAAGATTATTCTGCCTTGTTCCACTGACCAAACCCCTCCCATACCCCGCCCATCCATATCCTTGTCCAAATTTGTCAGAATTGAGCCTATATTTACCATTTCAGCTGGCAGCTCGTTCCACACTCCCACCACTCTGTGTGAAAAGTTGCCCCAATGATCCCTTTAAACCTTTTTCCTTTCACCCTTAAACCATGCCCTCTAGTTTTTTTCCTCCCCCTAACCTCAGTGGATAAAGGCTATATGCATTTCCTCAATCTAGACGAGCAGATTCTTGACGATGGTTTACTTACAGAAGAAACAGCCATAAATCATCCAAATTATCATTCCCAACAAGAAAAACAGGTATCCAATGAAGTATCTGTGATTTCCCGCTCCTGAAAAGACAGAATAACAATGAGCTGCCATGTGCGGTTGCAAGAGAACATCCAAAACTATCATCAGCTTAACTCAACATGTAAACTCCTATGTAAAAAGCACTGGACACCCTCAGCAGGTCACGCAGCATCTGTGGGGTGAGAAACAGAGTCCAATTTCCAGGTCAAGGAACTGGGAAAGAGAGAAAACAAGTTGAAGTGAAGCAGAGGGATGGACAGGACAAAGGGAATATCAAATTGGTTAACAGGACCGATTAGATGGCGATGTCCTAGTTTTGACGAAGGGTCTTCAATCGGAAATGTCAGCTGTGTTTCACTGACGTGCTACCTGACCCACAGAATATTTTCAGCATTTTCTGTTTTTGTTTCAGATTTCCAACACCTGCAAGATTGTATAAAGCATTTCATTGAAATACATTGTAATTCTTCCCTGGAAGGGGCAGCACAAGTTGATTGGGTGGGAGACGCTTGTCCTCATCTGCCGAGACATTGAATATTAAAATTGGGAAGTCGTGTGGCAGCTAAAAAAATTTTGGGTGCAACACATTTGGAGCATTGTTTGCAGTTGTGGCTGGAAATTACTCAATTCCAGGCCTGTAAACGGAGCCAACGGTGGTTTTATTTAAAACCTTGGCGACGGCGGGGGTCTGCGCCCAGCAGCCATAAAGGGATGCCAATCAGGGAAGTGGAGTATTGGTAAAGGACACTAGTAAACCGGGAGATCACCCCGTTTGAGAAGGAGGAGCAGAGGAGACAATCCTAGAGGTTAGTTTTCCAATCATGCAACAAACATTCTCAAGCAATCAGCAAATTCATTAATCAAGAATATACCAATTCCCAGAGGGGCTGGATACTAGGGGGGGGGGGTTTACTGTATAGACAATTTAAAAATGGCATATGAAATATAGAACATTGCAACACAGTACAGATAATCCTATTCCCAGGGTGGAAATGTCAAATACCAGAGAATGCAAGCTTTAAGGTGGGAGGTAACAGCTCGAGATTTATTTTTGTACACAGGATGGTGAGAGCCTAGAAAGCACCAACTAGAGGATGGAAGCAGATACGATACTGGTGTTTAAGAGGTGACACATGAATGGGCAGGTCAGGAGAAAAAGGCTGCCGAGAACAAGAAGGGCTCCCAAAGGGCCTCGGGTGCTGAAGGCTTCCTGATCCCGAGGTTTGGATTTGGAGCTCGGATTGCCAGTGGAACGATCAGAAATCGGTGTGGCTGCTCGTTTGGAGGGAGATAGATGGGATTAGTTTAATTTGGCACTGTGGTCAGCACAGCCATTGTGCTGTACTGATTTATATTCTGCCCTTTTTCTTGACTTATTTAGACATCAGTTTAATTCCTCAGCAAAAATCTCAGCATTCGAGCTTGCAACACTCCTTCACAGGAGGCGAACAGCAGCAGAGGATGTAGTTTAAGCCACGGAGCAGGGCCTGAGGAAGAATTTATTTTACCCAGACTGGGGTTGTAGCCTGAAACCCACTGCCAGAGCGGTTGGAGGTGACAGAGGCTCACAATGCACAAGACAAGCATTTGAACCACCATGGCACAGAAGACTAGGGCCCAAGTGTTGGGAGGTGGAGTTAGTGAAGATGGGACAGTGGTCGGTGTGTAAATATAATAAACCCTTCCTTTTCCATCCCTCTGTCTCCAACCCCTTCCCTGTCCATTCACAGATCAATCCCCCCTTCTCTCGATTTCCTCTTGTGCCCTCCCTCCCTTTAAATTTAGACATACAGCACAGTAACAAGCCCTAAAAGGCCTAGGAGGCCATGCTGCCCAATTGCACCCAGTTGACCTACACTCCCCCAGTACATTTTGAAAAGTGGGAGTAAACCAGAACACCTGGAGGAAACCCACGCAGACATGGGAAGAATGTATAAACTCTTTACAGACCACATGGGATTTTAAACCTGGTCACTAGTGCTATAACAGCGTTGAGCCAACCGCTATTCACCCATTCCCTCTTGCCTGTGGGCCTGTGCTCCCCCTGCTGCCCCCTCTCCCTCACCATTTTATTCAGACAGCTGCCTACATTTTGCTCAAACCATGAGGAAGGGCTCAGGCCGAAACATTAGTTATGTATCTTTATATTATAAAGAACGCTTCGTGACCTGCTGAGTTTTTCCAGCATCGTCTTTATTATCGTGTCCCAATCAGGCTGATTGGCTACTGGGCAAACACTGAGGAGCTGGACAGGTGCCAACCAGGATGGCATCCATCCCATCAAGCCCCTCCAGCATCTGCAATCCTTGTGCTTCTCTGCAGGGCTCATTGGTGCGCTTGGTTTTTGATGCGACGCAGCTCGTGTCCGCCCCCTTAATGGAGTTTCTCGCTCAGGTGAGAAAGCATTCTGAATGCCATGACTTACCCACGCAGTTACCGACCCATGGACAATGGTGATCAAACTTCGCAATGCACCTGTTGCACACAGCACAGTGCTTGGACCGGACGGGCTTCTGGATCTGATTGGAAAACAGAAAAGAGTCGAGATGAAGTGTTGGGGAAGGAACTCAAGCTGATTTGAGTAGTGGAGGGGGGTGGTTTCTGTCCAATTCAAAAACTCCAGCCACTGCTATTTTCTTCTTGGCATTCTTATGCCCAACTGGGGAACAACCTGGGGAAGCAGCAAAGAGGCCAAGCACTAGATCAGCAGCAAGAGATTTCTCCAGGAATTCATTAAATGTAGGCCGAGGATCAAAATGCGATTTGCTGAAGGAACTTGCTTGGCATCAGTGGGTGAAAAAATTGTCAATGTTTCAGATCAGAACCCTTCAGGTATGGATGAATGGTTCTAGGCCACATTTTTTTGTCGGTTACACTGCTAAGGCTATCATAATAAATCTTTTTTGTACTTCATCCAGTTTGAAGCCTAATTCCTTACTTCTTATATTACTTTGAAGAAAGATCTCTTGATTTTTTGCTATGTTATTTTTTGTGATTTTATTTAATATCTGATTTCGATCTTCCCAAAACTTTTTCACTTTCTCACATGCCCAAATTTCATGTACTGTTGTTCCCATTTCCTTCTTACAGTGAAAACATCTATCTGATAATGTTGGATCCCATTTTTTTTTTAACTTTTGGGGCTTGATATATAACCTGTGTAACCAATTATACTGTATGATGCATAACCTCCTGTTTATTATATTCTTCACAGTTCCTTTTCTCTCCCATTCTCTAAAGGAAAGGTTATCTATTGTAAAAGGGATTAGCTGATTTTGCGTCAATAATAATTTTGGTATTTGGAAATTTGTTTTTTTCCTTTCTAAGTGAATCTTCTTCCATATATTGAGTAAATGATGCAATACTAGTGAGCTTTTATATTGTACCAGCTTTTCATCCCACTTATAAAGTATATGTTCCAGTACCTTCTCTCCTATTTTAACTAGCTCGATCTTAGTCCAATCTGGTTTTTCCCTTGTCTGATAAAAATCTGATAAATACCTTAATTGTGCGGCTCTATAATAATTTTTAAAGTTTGGTAACTGAAAACCACCTTGGTTATACCTCTCTGTTAATTTATCTAATGCTATCCTCGATTTACCCCCTTTCCACAAGAATTTCCTTATTATTCTCTTTAGTTCATTAAAGAATTTCTCTGTTAAGGGAATTGGTAACAATTGAAATAAGTATTGTATCCTTGGGAAGACATTCATTTTAATGCAATTTACCCTCCCTATCAACGTTAGCAGTAATTCTTTCCAATGTTCTAAGTCTTCCTGCAATTTCTTTATTAGTGGCTGATAATTTAATTTGTACATGTAGCTTAAATTATTATCTAACCTAATACCTAGGTATTGGATTGCTTGTGTTTGCCATTTAAATGGTGATTATTTTTTTAATTCTGCATAATCCACATTACTCATTGGCATCACTTCACTTTTATCTGCATTGATCTTGTACCCCAATATTTCTCCATATTCCTTCAATTTCTTATATAATTCTTTTATTCATATTTCTGGTTCTGTTAAGTATACTGTGATGTCATCTGCAAATAAGCTGATTTTATCCTCCTTCTCCTTTATTATTATCCCTTTTATTTTATTTTCTGTTCTTATCAGTTCTGCCAAGGGTTCTATTGCTAAAGCAAACAGTTCCAGATAGCAGAATTAGAATCAGAATTTATTGTCATGAACATGTCACCAAATTTGTTGTTTTGCGGCAGCGTCACAGAGCTTATTAAATAAACAAAAATAGTGCAAGAGAAAATAAAAGAAAAAGTGAGGCAGTTTCTGGGGTTCATTGTTCATTTAGGAACCTGATGACAGCGGGGAAGAAGCTGTCCTTGTGCCGCTGAGGCTCCTATACCTCCTTCCTGATGGTAGCAGAATGAAGAGAGCATGGTCTGGGTGGTGGGGGTCCATGAGGATTGAGGCTGCTTTCTTAGATGTACTCGATGGAGTGAAGGCTGGTGCCCATGATGGTGCTGGCCAAGTTCACAACTTTCTGTAGTCTTTTCCTGTCCTGTACATTGGCACCTCCACACCAGATAGTGAGGGATCTACCCAGAATGCTCTTTATGCTACACCTGTAGAAGCTTCCGAGAGCCCTCTGCAGTTTCCTGTGTGACCCCAGTGCCAAAGTTCAATGGCATTCTTTAGGCATACAAAGATGTTCTTCTAAAGCAAACAAACGTCCAAATTTGACATTTAATGCATTAGATGAAGACTTAAGAATTAAACACACTTACAAAAAAATATCTGTTAACACAGGGCATTTCCTTGTATTTGAGGTACACAGCACAAAGGGTTCAATCATGGGGCAAATCCCTGTCTTCATTGTGAAATTTAAAAAAAAACATTGGAAGAATGAATCCACATTTTTTGGAAGCAAAATTGAAGAGCAATGGAAGGCCAACTTACCAAACAAGTGCTGCAGAAGATGCTAAGATCCAGATGACCTGATTCAGCCAGTTCCACGATTGTCTGTGAAGCAAGAAGAGTAGGTAACAGGAATATCTTCAACGAAAGTTCGATCATAAGGCTAATCACATAGTAAGATTTTTTTCCACAGGAAAGCTGCCAGAATAGAATAGAAAAGGTCTGTTTATTGTCACATGGTACAGTAAGGAAGTTGTGTAACACGAAGTCTGCAGATTGTAGTAAAAACAGAAATGTTGGAGGAACTCAGCGGTCACAGCATCCACACCTTGAAGAAGGGCTCAGGCCCAAAACGTCAGTTATTTATCTTTACCTCCTCTGGGTGCTGTGAGAGCTGCTGAGTTTAATGTTAATTTAGACATACAACAATGGTAACAGGCCCTTCCGGCCCACGAGCCCGTACCGCCCAATTGTCCTACAATCCCCGGTACATTTTGAACTGTGGGATGAAACCTGAGCCCCAGGGGAAAACCCACGCAGACGTACAAACTCCTTACAGAAAGCTCAGGATTCAAACACCGGTCTTGACCTCTGGTTCTACAACAGTATCACACTAACTGCTCTGCTAACCATTACACTAATCATCTTCAAGCATTTCTGTGCTTTTACAGGAAGGAAGTTCGCTTTGTGAGTTGTCCATCTAGTCAACCCATACAGAGTACAGCAGTAAAAAACAGTGCAGAGTTGCACAGAAATCTCTGTGGAACACTGGAGCATTCTTTTACTGGTGCAAGCTGAGCTCAGGAGCCCGATAACAGAGGGAAAGAAACAATTCTTAAACCTGATGGCTTGTGATCTCGCATTCAAACATTCATCCCAGTGGGTGGACGGGGGGGGGAAGAAACGGAGAAGAGAGTGAGGGTGAGGTGGGAGGTATCTTTTCACATGTTAGCTGATTTTCTGAGGCAGACAGTAGTAAAAATATATACACAAATACCGTCACAACACGCCCTATAGATGAGGATTTAAACTATAATGAGAAGGTGCCGCAGATGTCACTGACTGGGACAATACCCACCACGGCCACTAGGGGGAAGAGGAAAGCTATTTTCTGAGGAGGTCCCCTTGTTAACTGTATACTATTTAATATTTAAGTTCAAATTTATTGTCACATAAACCAAGGTGCAGTAATGCAAGTTGTTTTGCAGGAAATATCTCATATGTAGTACCACAAGTAAGACTGCTTACGAAAGTCCAGAGGTACAGAGTTGAGATCAGTTGGTGTGGAGAAAAGGCAAAGTCATTTTACTCCTGTGAGGTTCGCTGAGGATTCTGAGAACAGTGGGAAAGGAACTGTCTGTGAATCTGGTGGTGCGTGACCTCACACCCGTGAATTGTCTTCCAAATTAGAGTGAGGTGAAGAGAGTGTGGTCAGGGTGGGATGAGTCTCAATATACGAACTGCTCATGCAAACCCTCTAGGACTACTATTTACTAAAGAATCTAACTATTTTTATACCGTAAAACCTGTTATCAAGCAACCAGCAAAAAAAAAAAATTGCAGAAAATAAATAGGTAAAAAGAAAAAGAAAATTCACTTATCTGGCATCTACCGATCCCCTTAGGTACCAGATACCAGGGTTTTTTTTTTCTGAATATGCACTGCATATGTCTGGTTGGACGTCTGAATGTTTTTGTACCGAGGACCAGAGAATGCTGTTTCATTCAAGGCAGCATGAGTTGTCAATGGGATCGATGAAGGGGTGTGGGTGATCGTCTGCGCCACGTTCACAACCCTCTGCAGGTTGTGGACTTCAGCAGAACATGCAGTCTGATAATACTTCAAGTATTTAAACAAGCAAGAAGCTTGATGACTATTTTATATATAGGGACATTTTCATCCAGTGAGAATGAGCATCACACCAAGGCAGACCTTGTGAAATCAAACTGCCAGTTAAAAGAAGGAGCAAAACAGTCAGGCATGGAGAGAGCAGAGGCCATGTTGATGAAGTTCTGGGAGGCACAGGTCCAGCATGGATGGGTCAGGCCAAATGGATGGGAAGTCATGCTATAGTGTTAATTAGCCAACAACTGAAGGACTAATCAGCTCTGGTCACATTCGGGGAATCTTACAAGCACAAATGGGATGAATAAAATAGGAACTCAGCAGGTCGAACGGCATCTGTGGAAGGAAAGGAATGGTCAACATTGAAGGTTTACACCCAATATCTGGACTAAAGGTGATGGTGCCAGGATGATCAATGAAAAGAGATTGACAAGGACTGTTTTCCTCGGAGCCAAGAAGACAGGACGATTTAATCAAAAGAGAACGAGATTACCAAGAACCCAGGTAGCATCAGTAGAAGGATTCAAATAACTCAGCACCCAGGGCTTTGAGTGCATCATCGTCAAATTTATCAGACTACACTGGACAACAAAAATTTTGCTTCCTGAACACTTTTAGGTGCATTTTATGGACTTTGAGTTGCTGATCACGAAAATCACCTTTAACGTTTTCCTATCACGTACCATTTTTTAGAAATAATCCTACTTTTGTAATTTGCTCTCATTTTTTTAACATGCTTCAAGCATCCAAAATGATGAAGTGCAGGATGTCATTGAAAATTCATCACTTGGACATCTTCCCCGCTGATCTTGGTGCCATCAGTGACGAACATAGTGAAAAGTTTCACCAGGACATTGCGACCATGGAAAAGCAGTATTGGTGCAACTGGAATCCATCAGTGCTGGCCGACTACTGTTGGGCACTGACACAAGAGGCATCAGATGCTGAGTACAGATGAAAATCAGCGGCAAAAGATTTTTGGGACAGTTGAACCAACGCAACATGTCACCATCATTATACGATTAAACGTGTTCAATTCAATAAAAGTTCCTACATGATGCAGCAAATCTGAAATTATCTTTGTGTTCAACTTAAAGTTGTCTATCGTCACCCCCAATCTTTTTCAGGAAGCAAACTTTTTGAAAAATTTGTTGTCCAGTGTTATCGCAGGTTATTCCTATTTAAACCCCAACACATTTCCAGCTCACTTTGTTCAAAGATGGTGGTCAAACGAATTGGGTTTAAATGGAAGCACAGAAAAAAGGGTCTCGTGAGATTAAAGGGAATGCAAGAAATACCACAGAATTAGTGGCACAGTAAGCATGGCAATTAATACTGTCTATGAGGAGTTTCTAAGTTCTCCCTGTGTCTGTGGGGTTTAATTGGTCAAAATGGTGTACTTGGGTGGCACAGACTCATGGGCCGGAAGGGCCTGTTACTGTGATCCACCTCTAAAATTAAAGAAAATAATGGTCATTCAGGGTTTTGGGCCACCCAGACTGTTGGCGACCTATGGTCGAAGGACCCACACATGAGCCTGGCTCATGGGAACCAGGTATCAGAGCTGGGATTTGAGAGGGCGCTGAGGGAAAGAAGGGCCTTGAGTGCTGAAGGCTTCCTGATCATGTCGGAGGTTTGGATCGGAGCTCAGGTCAATAAATCTGAATCTGAAATCTTTAGCGGATTATATGTCAGAGTCCACACTGTATGACTCTATGAACTAGATCAAGGGCAGAGAACTTTATATGACCCTGAGAGTAGGGAATGAGCAATTCTGTTCAGGACTGATCAACTCTAGAGGCACAAAGACAAATCAGAAGTTTGAAGGAAAAGCAATTACACTACAGAAATGGCAGACAGGATAATTGCTTGAATACTTGTAAGGCAAACTAGGTTATGTTTTGCATGTTTATTTATTTAAATTGTACATTTTGAAGAAATGAGTACAAATCTGTGCATTTTCATGTTTTTTAAAACTTACACAGAGAACAAGCCAAGTGATTGGAGCCAAAAAGAATCTGCTGGAGGAACTCTGAGGGATGAGCACCATCAGTAGGAGGGGAGAAGGAATCATCTGGTCAAACTCTTCATGCTTTATAGAGTGCTTCTTTTTTTAAAATGTAGACGCAAGCTCTTACAGCCCATGAGGCTGTGTCACCCCATTTACGCCCAACAGACCTACAACCCTTGTACACTTTAAAGGGTGGGAGGAAACCGGAGCACCCAGAGGAAACCCACACAGACATGGTGAGAAGGTACAAACACCTTACAGACAGCGCTGGATTCAAACTCCGGTCGCTGGCGCTGTAACAACGTTGCGCTAACCGTGCCGCTCCTTTTCAACCAAAAACTTTGACAATTCCTTCTCCCCCTTAGTGCAAGCTTGCCGATGGAGGGGAGAAGGAATTTTACTTCTTTATTGTTAGAAAATGTTGAATTTTATAATTTTATGAGGGACCAAATACAGCAATTTTTGAAAATAAATATGGATTCAGTTAATAATAAGTTTGTTTTATGGGATGCTTTAAAGGTGTGTATTTAATAGGACAAATTATCAGTTTTTCATCAAAGATTAAGAAACAGTATTCTTCTGAGGTTAATAAATTGAAGGAGATAGAAATATTAGAAAAAGATATACAGCAGAATTCAAATGTGATTAAAAAGACAACTGATTAATAAGAAATTAACATATAATTCATTTCAAACTTATAAGTTTGAAAAATTAGTATATAGAACTAATCAAAGATATTATGAATTGGGGAAAGAGCACAAAGTTTTAGCTTGGCAATTGAAGATGGAACAGGCTTCTGGAATGATTAATGTGATTAGCAAAGATTCTAAAATTACGTATAGACCCCAAGAGAAAAATTATGCATTTAAGGAATTTTATGGAAAATTGTATACTTCTGGATCAGAGAAGGATAAAGTTAAAATTGATAATGTTTTAATCTAATCTTAATTTACCTTCTCTGAGTAATCGAGATATTAAAGATTTGGAAGTTTTTACTTGTAGAGAACTAATGGAAATGCTTCAATCTATGCCTAATTGTAAATCTCCAGGAGAAGATGGATTTAATGTGGAATTTTATAAAAACATTTCAAGATTTGTTAATGCCTTTGTTCATAAAAGTATTGAAGATTCATTCCCGGATTCTTTTCACACGCAATAATTAGTTATTCTTAAAACATATAGAAATCCTTTGGAAGTTGAATCCTATAGACATTTCATTATTAAATGTGGAATATAAGATTGTAACGAAGGTTTTAGCAAATAGATTGGCAAAATATTTATCCAATTTTATTCATTTAAATCAGGCTGGATTTATTAAAAATTGTTATTCTGAAGATAATATTGTTAAATTGATTTCTTTGATTCATACTTCTTGGGAGGAATCCAACCTACCTATGGTTATATCACTGGATGCTGAAAAAGCATTTGATAGAGTAGAGTGGAGTTTTTTGTTTGAAGTATTGGAAAAGTTTAAATTTGGTTCTGTGTTTATTGTTTGGATTAAGGATTTATATAAAAATTCTATTGCTAGAGTTGTAAAGAATGGACAAATGTCCTTATCATTTGAATTAGGAAGATCTACCAGACAAGGTTGCCCATTGTTACCAGCTCTTTTTACATTATTTATTGAACCTTTAGCACAATTGATAAGGCAAGATAATAATATTAATGGTATTAAAGTGAAATTTGATGAGTTTAAAATTAATTTGTTTCCTGATGATGCTTTGATATATTTAACAGAACCTCAGACATATTTAAAACAGTTATATGGTAGATTGGAACAATATGGATAAATATCAGGTTATAAAATTAATATGGAAAAAAGTGAAATTATGTCATTGTCTAAATCAGATTATACTTTTGGTAAAGATATCGTTAAATTTAGATGGTCAGATCAAATTGAGTATTTAGGAGTTAAAGTTGATAAATATTTTAATCATTTATATGAATTAAATTATCTATCTTTATTTTATAAAATTAAAAATGACTTAAATCGACGGAAAGATTTACCAATAACATTAATAGGTAGAATAGATTGTATTAAGGTGATCGCTTTTCCTAAATTACAATACTTTTTTCAGTCTATTCTGTGCAAAGTTCCTAAAAGTTTTTTTTAAAGGATTTGAATTTTGTTATAAGAAAATTTTGAGAAAGGATAAGTTAGCATGAGTATCTTAACAAAAATTGACTTGAAATTTTCAAAATTATTAAAAAGCAGCACAATTAAAATTTATTAATAGAATGTTCGATTTAGGAAATTCATTGGTATGGGAAAATATTGAATTATCCTGGATTGGTGAGAAGAAGAAGGATCAATTTATTTATAAATGGAATCCTAAATTGTTACATCAGTACAAGTCACCTATTTTAATGTATTTGATGGAATTATGGACTGTGATAAATAGAGTTTGGAGGACCAATTTTCGGGGTCAAATTTGGGGTTGTCAGCTTGGATGGCCAGGACTGGGTAGTGTCCGTGTTCAGGGAGCTTGGATGGGCAGGCAGCCAAGGCAAAGATTCGTGGTCAGGGCATCGGAAGCTACAGTGGGTGGGCAGCCGGGGGGAGGGTCCGTAGTCTGGGCATCGAGAGATCCAGTGGGCGGCAGGCCTGGATGAGGATTCACAGTCAGGTGGGCAGGCAGTTGGGGCAAGGGTCTGCAATCAGAGCATCGGGAGCTTGGATTTGAGGGCAACTGAGGTGAGGATCTGCAGTTGGGGTATCAGGAGCTCCAGTGGATGGCTGGAGCCAAAAATAAGTAGGGGGGGTGGGAGGTCGATTTTACACAGGATATATGGAAAATACACAATTTTGGGGCCAAAAATGGGTCAATTTTTACATGGGATCGACTATTACATGATTATATATGGTATATTTCAGCATTGATATGGGATCAAGTTTTCAAGGTTTGACAACACTCTCTTACCTTTTTCTTCTGTTCTTCTGTAGCTTTGATGACTCCTGGGTCTGATTTCCATGACTTGCCAAAGTTGTAGAAAAGCCCAGCACTGTTGACGAGGAATGGGAGGTGGACCGACAGAACTGGAAGATGTGTTTTGGTGTTAAGAAATTAAAGACCAGAAGGATTATTGCATTTCACAGTTAAGCTTTGCAATGCAGTTCCCATGAGTCCAACATTTTTCTTGTCATTTTGGTCACAATACAATAGTTCAAAATCTCTTCTCTCCGAGAGGCTTGTTTCCATTGGATATAACCATCCCTCATTAGGCAGACATGGAAAAGCCATACATTACCACCCATTTACAACTTGATATGACAACAAAACAATAGGACAACTGTCCCTCAGTGCACTGACATTGAAGGATGCAGAGGCATAGAGAGCAAGGTGCTGGACCAGACCAGAGAAGACTGGACTAGTCAGATTCTTATAAGACAGAACAGCCCTTTTGGCCAACATATCCATGCCAACCATGGTATCTACCTCGTCTGGTCCCATTTGCCTGCATTTCGCACGTACCCCTCCAATCTTCACTATTCATGTGCCTGTCTAAAGGTCTTTTAAAGAGTGTACCTCTACCTCTTCCCTGGCAGCTTGTTGCACATCCTCTATGTGAAAAAGGTGCCCTCCAGGTCCAATTTAAATCTTTCCCCTTTCTCCTTAAATCTACGGTTTAGACAACTGAACTTGAGGCAAGAATTCAGACCAAGCTTCAATAGCCTGGAGGATTAATTAATTAAAATAAAAATCTAGCATTAGTTAGAATTTAGGAGAATGGCTCACTGAAACATTTCGAATGTTGAAAAGTGTGGACAGAGTATTTGTGGGAGAGTCTAGGACAAGAGGGCACAACTTCAGGATTTTATTAGCCAGATGGTGGGGAATCGGTGGAATTTGTTGCCAAGGCAATTGTGGTGGGAAGGTCACTGGGTGTTTTTAAGGCAGAGATTGATAGGTTCTTGATTAGCCAGGGCCTTGAAGGTTATAGGGAGAAAGTTGGGTAGTGGAGCTGAGTGGGAAACTGGATAGACTCATGATTAAATGGTAGAGCAGACGATGGGCTGAATGGCCTATTTCTGCTCCTATGTCTTTTGGTAACCATGAAATAATATTTAATTTCAATTTAGAGACACAGCATGGTAATGGGCCCTTCTAGTCCACAAGCCCCACCACTCAAAAATAGCCATGTAACCAACCCACTGACCCTGTACGTCTTTGGAATGTAGGAGGAAACCGGAGCACCAGGTGTAAATCCACACAATCCTTGAGAGAATGCACAAAATCCTTACACACAGTGGTGGATTCGATAGATCACCATTACTCCTACCTACTTTGCTCGTGACCTTCAGGAAAGGATGTGCAGCCCCAGCAAGTGAAAAAGACTGCACTGAAATAATTGGACATTTGAAAAGATATCAGTCCACAGCCAGAAGAACCAGGTTGCATACATCCAGAATTTGGTTGCCAGATAGATTCCAAGAGGAAGTGCACTGTGCATAGAGTGATCAAAGAACGATCTGAAAGAGAAACACAGACAAAACAGTCCCTGATATTATTGCTTTTACCATTGTTGCTGCCATCAGAGCTTCATGTTTGATGGCAAGGGCAAAATAAATTCACGTTTACCCTGAGACTGCTTGTACTGATCTTGTAATTTAACATTTTCCTGCCACCACTCCCTACACCTCCCACCCCACCCCACCCCGAGTCTGTGAGATCATCTCAGGGAAGGTGGCAGAAAGAGTAGCTGAGGATCCCATCTCTCTCTCTCTCTCAATTTGGGGCTGTCTCTAGCTGGCAACAATCTCCTCCTTTCTCCGTGACCACACAGAGTTTTCACAGGTTCCCCCGACCTGATAATTTGGTAAAGTAATTCACATCACTGAATGAGGCTTGCTTAAGTAAATACCTTAATTTCACTTTTTAAATAAACATAATTCTTGGAATGTGCTTGTGAAGCTGAGAGTGATAAACAGACCACATGCAGTGTGAACTCTTGAAATATAACTTCGTGCCTCTTTCTGGGAACGTTGCACTACCTATATTTGATATGCTACAATTGATGTTTAGCAAGGATAAAACAGCGAATAAAAGAGGTAGGGAAGTACAATGTATCTGCATAGAAATTTTCTTTGGAAACCGAGAAATAATTGTTTGAAGCAACATAGTGAGGTGAACAGGCAAAAATGTGTTCCCTTTTGCGGAAAGGACAATAATTAAGGCTTGGAAATGCAAGTTAATTGTTATAAGAATTTGTGGGCAGTGGACAGAAAATGACCAAGGAGCAGAAAAGGTAGATATGCTCATCATGTTAAAAAGTATGTGGATGAGTGCTTCCCACAAGGCCATGAGCATCCAGTTGCTGGTCAGTTTAATTCTCAAAAGAATGAAACACAAAAGTCTGCCGATGCTGAGATTGTAGAAAAAGTTCCTTCATCATTTCTATGTGTACTTTAGTTTAATTCTCCATCCCTGCTCTTTTATTCCTTACTGTTCCAGAGAAATTTGGAGAACAGCACCTGACTGGACATTGAGCCATTCTCAACCTTTATTCGGCTATGTACCCGCCCCCCCCACCCAAAACCCCAGGACTCTGCTCAAATTTTACAGGCCCCCTTCCCTGTGAGCTGTCACGTTTTGGTATCTTCCATACATTTCTCCTAAAAGCTAGCGGGTACATAAAAACTACTTATGTAATGCATGGTGAAAAGAAATCAAAGCTTTTACTTAAACGTGCTGTGGCCCCGAGGTGTTTGTCGGTATCTCAGTTCCAGCAATGCTGCTTTGTTTTGTTTCCCACTCTTCTTCCCTTTTCATTAATGTCTTTGCTCAAATCTTCAATAGGCAGAACAATCCTTCAGAACATCCTACCCCTCCCCCCAACATCCAGCACAACCATGCGTTCAGTCTCTCTCCGTCTCTGCCCCGTGAAAGGCCTTCATTCTCTCCACCCCTCCTCAATCCCTACAACTAAAAATGTGTGCCTGATAAAAAGCCATCAATCTAAAGCCAGGTGCCACCTGACCTGCTGCATCCATTATTTCTGGTTTTGTTATTGAACAAGATATATCAAAGTTGATTTCATTGAAACAAAAATAATTCCAAGAGGGCAGAACAAGGTGGAGACTGAGAGGCTGTTTTCTCAAGCTGCAGTGTCTAAAACTGGGGTTATAATCTCATACTAAAGGTATCAGCCACTTTGAACAGCGATGAGATGAAACTTATTTAATCAAGGCATTATGCATCTTTACAATAAATTAAGGCAGAGATCGATAGGTTCTTGATTAGCCAGGACATCAAAGGTAATTGTGAGAAACACGGGCAAAGGAGTTGAGAGGGAAAATGGATTGAATGGGGCAGATTAGATGGCTGAATAGCCTATATTTATAGACTGTATTTACTTTATATCAAATGTTTATGCACATATACAGTTTGTGATTATGTGTGCGCATCATGGTCTGGAGAAACTCTGTTTGTCGATATACCATCCCAATGATAATGAATCACAGGGAACATGGAGGGTCAGTCAATGGGCGTATTCGAAGCCGAGATTGACAGATTTTTGAGTAATATGGACATCGGAAGATAGAGCAGGAGAGTTGATCTGACATACACATCAGCCTTAATGTGACTGATGAACAGAGTAGACTGGAAGGACAAATGAGCCCCTCCTCCCCTCGTTTGCTGCCTTTGCTCTGTAATGAACACAAGAAGCAGTCGGAGTTGGGCACCCGGTGTCATGATGATGTCACATGGAGGGCAAAATAGTTCACACTTAATGAGAAACGTGGAGGAGTTGGAACAGGCAGAATGAAGACACGCAATGCAATGATGCTAGGTTCTCCTTCAATCACTTACTTGGAAAGGAACTGCACTAAGGCCCAGACTCCACCGTACAATAACCCCTTGATGAGCCAGGAGTCAATGTCAAGGTCAGCGATGAATCCCACCAACCAAATCACCAAAAACGGAGACCCCACCATCACCTTCTGACGAAATTCCTATTGATTAAAAACAAGCTAATTATAATTGTAGAACTCCATACACTTAGAAAAAAAATTACCAAGACCTGTTCCAAACTTAGGAAAGCCAAAACTTTTTCATGCAGGGGGTTAGAACTGGGAAGAGCACCACCCCACCGCCCCCCGTTGAGAAGGAAAAACAGAGGAGACAACCCTTACAGGAAGGTGACCATGAAAGCGGATCAGCATCAAGCTCACAGCTGAAGGATCCTACAGGATGGTGATCATGGCGGCAGACCAATGAGGGGCTCAGTGCTGAAGGACCCAATAGTTCAGTGGCAGACCAGCAAAGGGCTCAGCGGCTGAGGGACCTACACATGCTGCGGGCTGTTGGCGACTTGCGGTCAGGGGACCTGCACAGGCTACAGGCTGAAGGAGACTGGTTCATTGGAACTGGGTATCAGAGCTGGGATTCAAGAGGATGCTGAGGGCAAGAGGGGCTCCTGAAGGGCCTTGAGTACTGAAGGAACATGTCAGAGGTTGGATCAAGAGTTTGGGTTGCTGATCAAACAGGAATCCGTGCAGCTGCAGAGGCTGTGGGAGTGGCTGGAGGTGAGTCCATGGACACTCAGTTTCTCTGAAGAGACTCTCTTTCTCTCATACTGTAAGGACGCTAGGTGATGCTAATGTGATGAAATGCCTTACGGCAGGCAGAAGGCAATCTCATGGAATATTACATGTTCTGTACTATTACATGACAATAAAGGAATCTTGAATAAATGTTGGCACTGCAATGAGACTGAAATGGGAGAACACAAGACCAGACCTCAAGACCATCTGAAAGAGCTCACGCTGAGCTGAGATGTTGAATTTAAGCCACTAGTTTTCGATGTCCTTCCAATTCCAGTAGAAGCAAATGAAAACACTGCAGCCTCACCCGAAAAATGTCCAGTTTATATTCATCAGAGTTTAAGAAGGAACCTACTCACCTTAAAGTTAATCATGTAGGGACAGTGTAAAATGAAATTTTCACACATTTTCTAATTTCACCAATTTTAAACTACTGAAGCTTATCCTAACTGATGCAAAAACTTCATTTCTGGGTGTTATGAATGTTTATTTGCATGCAAATAGACAACCCATGAAAGAAATGTTTTTTAAAAATGGTTAACATGCAAATCTTTTCTATTTTAAGAAGTATTCCCAGAAAAGTGTCAGATAGGATCAGAAGTCCTGAGTGAGCCTTACTTTCAGGATCTCAACGCTGAGTCTTCCTCATCAGATTGCAAAGCACATTTCTTGCATATTTACCTACAAAACAGAAGTAAGCCCCGCTACATTTGGTTCTCCCAATACGGCCCCTTCTCGGTGGGAAAGACCAAGACCAGAGAGGGAGACCGATTTGCAGAGCGCCAGCGAGGTGCCAACCACAAACATTCCGAGTTCCTGGTTGCTTGGCATTTGACTCCCCTTCCCATCCACACACCAACGTCACCACCCTCAACCTTCTCCATTGACAACGCAAACCTGTGGAACAACACCTCATTTTCTATCTGTATAGTCTACAACCCAATGTGTAAACTCTGACGTTTCCCAATTTCAGGTAGCCATTACCTCTAGTGTTTCCATCCCTCCTTCTCAACAAAATGGTGTCCTCTCATTTTTTGTTCACTTTCCCATATCTACCCCAACCCACATCACGCATGTTCATTGAACCCTCCTCCTCCTTGTTCCATCCACCTAACACCCACTCCCCTTTCTGGTTCCATCTGCCCTTCACTTATCATTCCCATTATCATTTTCCTTTCTTAGCAGAGTCCAGCAACTGGCAGCCTTAAATTTCCTGCTGATCACCGTACAGTAACTGTTTCCCAATACCACCACCCCCTCCCAACCTGGCTTCATCTGCCTCGTCTTTGTTTCCCATCTCTACCTCACTCCTCTCCCCTACCTGGCTCCTTCTGTCCATTATCCTTTACCCACTCCTTGGTTCACCAATCACCCACTGTCTCTTGTCTCACCCCTCTTCTCTCCATATTCAGCCTGGTTGGGTCTCGGAACAAAACAGTGACTCTCCATTTCCCTCCACAGATGCAAATTCCAGTAACTCTTTTTTAACCCATTAGACAACTATTAACCAATTAACTGACCAACCCGACACATTTTGGGATTCAGGAGGAATATGGAATGTTCAGAGGAAATCTACATAAAGTACAAATGCACAACCTACAGACACCAACATTTACTTGCATTTATGAACTAAAGCTGTCCCTCTTTGGCCCACCACACCAGTTTCCAGAGCTGATAATTTTCCCCAATGTTCTTGTCAATGGTTATTTAACAGGGCTACAAGATAGGACTTCACTGCTGTAGGTTTCTGTGGCAAAGTGCTTACATTACTGGAGTCATGAACAACTCACCTTGTCTGCCTTCAGCCTCTTTATGAGAGAAGGACTGTCAAAGCCTTTTGCCTGCCTGGCTTCCTGTAAATGACTGATCATCCAAACATTTTTCCGCTGTTTAGCAAGATCTAATGGAGTTTCGCCCTATGAAATGAGAAAATTAATACAGTGGCAAATACCTGAGATTCTCAGCACTTGCATTTAAATTTTTTTTAAACTTAGACATACAGCACAGTAACAGCTGCGAGCCCATGACGCCCAATTACATCCAATTGGCCTACAACCCCCCCCAGAACGGTGGGGGGGGGGGGGGGGGAACACACACAGACACGGAGAGACACGGAGAGAACATACAAACTCCTTATAGACAACATGGGTTGTGCTCACCACTACACTAACTGTGCCACTTGACTTAAACATGATTTATTTTTAAACTTTTGTATTGAATGAGTAAATTATACATCTCCTGTCCACTGAAGACATCTACGTTTGATGCTGCCTCAAGGCAGCCAACATCATAAAGGGCCCCCATCACCCGAGACACAACCTCTTCTCGCTGCTACCTTCAGGCCTGAAGACTAGGTTCAAGAACAGATTTTATCCAACAGCTGTCAGGCATTTGAATTTCTCCACACTACCCTTATCATAAACTACTCTGGGGCCACCAAAATATTAGTCTGTATGAATGACACATCACTTTTTCTTGCATTAATTGTGAACATCATCTATCCTATTTAATTATTATCTTTTTTCTGTCCTGGAATATTGTAGTTTAATGTATATTATTGTAGTCGGTGTATCTTACATTCCAGCGTGGCTGCAGCAAGGAGGAACTTCATTGTAGCCCTTCATTGAACTAATGTACATGACATTAATTTCATTGCTCTCACCTCTCATCTATATGAACCGTGGGGTTGGTCCCAGGTTGGTGGCGCTATGATTGGCAGGAACCATAAGGAGTTGCAGACTGCAGGGAAGTGAGGACTGGTGCAGCGCACCAGAAAACAGGGAGACCACTCCATGTCTGAGGAGAACCAGAAGAGACGACTACAGTGGCGGACCAGTGAGAGGTTCTGCGGCTGAAGGACTCACACAAGCAATGTTGGTGACTCGAGGCGAGGAACCCATGCAGGCTGTGAGCTGTTGGAGACTGTCGCGCAACAGCTGATGGATGTCTTGGCTGTTGGCGATTGTGGTTGAGGAACTCTTACCAGGCTGTGAACTGCTGGAGACTAGGTCAAAACTGACTGAAGGGGTACCGGATATCAAATCTGTGATGAAAGAAGGTGCCGAGGGCGCAGAAGGGCTCCTGGTCGTGTTGGAGGTTCGGACCTGGAGCTCAGGTTGCTGATTGTTTGGACTGGACTCTGTGTGACTGCAGAGGCTGCAGAAGTGCTGGAAGCCAATCCATGGACATTCAGTGACTCTCGGGGAGGACTCTCTTTTGCTTCTCTTTCTCCGACTGTAAGAGGTGCTTCAGCAATTTCTGCCGAAGGGAAATCTGTCGGCCTTACAGCAGGCAAGTTATGTAATATGACACTTTTTAAGACAATAAATTGAATTGAATCACAATTAACTATATAAAGAAAACCAGAAACACTTCAACCCAAATCGGTTTACCCTAAACACTTGACTAAGTCTGCAAATATCTGCTCCCCCACTCTCCCTCCTTCACAATTCTTTTGAGAGAGACATTAAACAGAGGCCCTGTAGGGTCTCGAGTAAATTTATATACAGATGGTCCTCCACTTACGATGGCTCCACTTACGATTGAGGCTACGATGGTTATTGTGCAACAGCTGATGGATGTTTTGGCTGGTCCTCTATTTTAAGATTAAAAATTGCTTTTTTTTCCCCCCAGTGTGGAATAAAAGGTATTCAACATTTAATTATAAAATAGGCTTTGTTTTGAGATCAATTTTCCCAGCTGTAGGCTCTGATAAGTGTTCTGAGCACGTTTAAGGTATGCTAAGTTATTCGATAGGTGCAGTATTCTTTTTCTACTTACGATGGGTTGATCAGAACGCAATCCCATCGTAAGTAGAGAAGCACCTGTAATCCCAAACTGCTGTAGGAATCTTCATCAGTGTACCAGGGCCAATATTAACCCCTCAAGTCATGAAACTGGTCTTCTTCATGTTATTTGTGCCGCCTCACAATGGTGGCTATTTCTGAAAGCAGTGATTAACAGTAATAGTCTGGATTGTCCTTGGGGTGAAAAAGCAAGTGCCTCAGACCTGAAAGGCCTACTTCATTAATTTTATATTAATTTTACAACCTGGATTTTTCTCTAAATCTAGAGAATTAGCACAAGAGTCCGTACCACCCAATTCCACCCACATTACCTGTTAACCTACTCACCCCGTATTTCTTTGGAAATTGGAGCTCCCAAGAAAACCCACAGTCACAGGGAGAACACACAGACAGGGGTAGATAAAAAGCCAGGTCTTTGGTGTTGTAATAGCATTGCACTTTGAACTTTGATGGATGAGGTCAATTTTCACTATGCCACCTCAGACACTATTGTGAATTATTTCCAATCCTTAATTTAAAGAGTACCTTGATATTCTGAGAATCTACATTAGCTCCAGCTTCCAGGAGCAAGCTGATCACAGTAGTATTTCCTGCCAGCACTGCCCAGTGTAACGCTGTGTTCTTGTGGTATTTGTCCCCAAGATTCACCGACACATTAAATGTGAGCAGCAGTCTTGTGGGGTCCACACTGAAATGCAGAAACAACTACATTATAACTGGGTCAGACAGCCTACTTATTAGCTCCAGAAAAATGAAATTAAGTCAGTCTCTGAAAGGTGTATGTCAGTACTCTGAGGCTCGAGTCAGCTCTAATCTTGTAACAAAAGTCTTATAACCTTACTGACATTGGAAAACTTCAAGAAATTGTCAGAGCTCACTTTCGGCATTGAATGCTCTCCATTGGTTGCTGGGTCTTTGTCTGCACTACTTGCTATAAAAATAGTGACATGTTAAAACAACCGTTGCCACAAAGTGAAGGGAGGAAAGTTTCCTCAAGGAGACTTAAGGGGTAAGGTTATTTTTACAGAGTTGTAGGTAGCTGGAATGGCTTGCCTGGGGAGGTGGTAGAGGCTGGAACAATAAGGGCATTTAACCCTTTGGACTTTGGTTATGTTTAATCTTTCATCCTATCTACTCTTGACTGGGTCAAGGGGCAAACGTTTACAATATTGAAGTACATTATGTGGTTGGGTATAAAATCAGTCCCAGAAAATTGGAGAATATACATTTGTTGGGAGTCCTGGAAAACCAGGACATGGAATCCAAACAGTTCAGAGACTCATAAATAGGCACATGGATGAAAAACAAAATATCCAAGCGCTTGTATGTGCTGTAATGTTCTATCACGAGAGGTCATTAATTGACTGCAGAAAAGAAACAGTTAATGGAGGTGCAATCTTGAAAGGATTGCGGAAGGAGGATATTCAAGGAGTTTGCAGGAGGTAGGATTTGTTTGCGCAGGACAGCCCTTATTGCTCTGCCACATTTGCCGCAAGCTGGCAAAGATGGGTCTCCTGGAACCAGTGTTTCCCAAACGGTACTGGTGTTTTCAAGAGATGTCGAACATGATTCCAAGACACAAACAAATGTCAGGACAGGACGGATGTTAGGAATCTGGGTTTCTGCTAGCCTACTCTCCATTCTCCCTCCTTTTCCTTTTTTACCTCAGTTCTGCACCCCTTCCCTCTCCATTTACAGAGCCATCCCTCCTCCCCGTTTGCTGCTATGCCCTCCCTTCCTTCTTCACCTATCACTGTTTGACCTGCTGTTTCTCCAGCATTGTTTTTACTTCACCCATGATGTATGCAGACTTTCATATTTTACTTTAGTTTATTTTTCAGTATCTGATTGGGACTGGACTTCAACCATATATATTCTATATCCAAGACTATTATAAAGGAACTAAGTGGAATGTAACCTCGTTAGTTGACTGCATAGAGCTGTGACAGAGTAATCGCTGTGGAAGATGAAATAAAACTATGGAGGAAAACAAACAAAATGGGGAAAGAGGTGCCAAATGGAATTCAATACAAGCAAATGTGAAAAACAGACAAGTATAATGATGTCAGTCAATGAAATGTAGTGTCCATTGGGATCTGTTTTGGAAATCACAAAATTAATGTGTAGGTACAACAAGAATTTGGAAGGTAAATTATAGATGAGCCTTTATTATCACGGGATTGTAGCATACAAGCAGAAAAGTCAGCGTCATTGTGTAATACTCTGGTCAAACACAAGTCTTGAGCAACAGCAAAAGTAAAATGTCTGCCTGGGTGCACACTGCTTTGCTGGAAACTTGGAATAAGTCCCACTAATTGCTAATTATTGAATTTGTAAACATAGAACTGAGCAGGCTAGAGGAAGGATGCTCCCAGTTAAAGGAGAGTGCAGGACCCAGGGTTACAGACCAAGGATAAAGGGCGGAGAAGTGAAACTTGGCAAGTCTGCAGACACTGTGATTATAGTTTAAAAAAACCCCACAGAAATGCTGGAGGAACTCAGCCAGTCTCACCGCATCCAGAGGAGGTAAAGATATATTACCAACGTTTTGGGCCTGAGCTCTTCAAGGTACAAACAAAAATCAAGCAGGTGCTTGATAAAAGACCGGGGAGAGAAAGGAGGAAGAAAGGGAGGGGGAGGAGTCCAGACTAACAGACAAAAGGTGTTAATTAGTTATGATAAGAGGTGAGGCAAGAATTGATTTTTGGCTCTGTGAAAGGAGACGGAATGAAAAAGGGAAAGAGAGAGCTAGAGGAAAGGAGACATACAGCACAGTAACAGGCCACTGCGGCCCATGAGCCCATTCCACCTAAATGTCCCAATTAACTTACAATCCCAATATGTTTTGAAGGGTTGGAGTAAACCAGAGAGCCCAGAGAAAGCCTATGCAGACATGGGGAGAACATACAAACTCCTTACCAAGAGCAGTGTATTCAAACCCAGATCGCTGATGCTGTAATAGCATTGCGCTAACCGCTACGCTAACTGTGCCGTCCAATTTTGTATTTGTATATGAAGCCCAGAGAGCACCCAGAACAGTGCAGGAGCCTGGGACTTGTACTCCAGTAAGGAATTCATGCCTACAGACAAGGCAGCAGCTGTTCACTCCCAAATATCGCTGCACAAAATTGTACAGAACAGGTAAAGGCAATTCAGCCCATCATTAGTGCCAGGTTTGCGTTCCTATTCTGTTCAATGACATCTTCTCTCTTGGATCATTTCCCTTATAATTTTATTGGTGTTTATGATGTGGGCGAGGAACCCACACAGGCTGTGGACAGCTGGAGAGTTGAGGTCCAGGCTTTGGGCTGAAGGAAACCAGTTTATGAGAACCAGGTATCGGAACCAGGATTCGAGAGGGTGCCAAGGACAAGAAGGACTCCTGAAGGGCTCTGGGCGCTGAAGGCTTCCTCATCGTGTTGGCCCCGGGTTGCCGATGGTTTGAACTGAACTGGAGACTGTGTGGCTGCAGAGGCTGTGGGAGGGCTGGAGGCGAATCCACAGACACTCAGTGACTCTGAGAGGACTGTCTTTTGCTTCTCTTTCTCAGAGTGTAAGGGATGCCAGGCAATGCTGATGGCAAATCTTTGTCTGCCTAAGGCAGACTAAAGGCAACTTTGTGTAATGTTAGATTTCTGTTTTATTACATTACGATAAATAGCATCTGACATAGCTGGAATTTGGTGTCCATGTATAACTACCCCTAAAATGAGGAAGTTGCGAAGAGTTAGCAAGAGTGGTAAAGATTTAGATGGGCCCTGAGGAGAACTTCACATTGGGAGTGGTGGGTACACAGAATGAGATGCCAAAGGAAGTAGATAAGGTGGGGACAATTGTAACATTCAAAAGACATTTCTGCACTGTAGAAATTTATGGCTCTATGTCATATGATCTGGGAGGGGGGGGGGGGTGGGGAAGATGACTGAAGTGCTTTCCTGAAAATAAATAGTGATGTAGGAGGGGTGTTCAGAGAAACTGATAGCTCTATGGTTAAAACAGTCCCTTTAAAAGTCACTCCACCCATGCAGGGAGCATATTCCAGATGATGACTCAAGTCCATGGAAACCACTTCAAAATGGCCATGATACTCAATATAAAGTGAAATGGAAGATACTCAAGAGCTGAAATCATTCTCACCTGTGTGTTCGATAAGCAGCCCACATCAGGGGTGCCATTCCATTCTGGTCCATCATATCTACATCCTGAAACAAATAGAAAAAAGTTCGCGAAAACATTCAATTATTTTTTTAAAAACACACAAACTTCAGAGGTTACAACTTCCACAATGATTCAAATCTAACCTCCAGATGTCTGCAGAAAAAAGTACTTTGGACTTGTGTCATTTTGATCATGAACGTGGAAACAGAAGAGGGTGACTCAGTCCCCTGAATCGATGGGACACAAGTTCACAGTTGATCTCTGACTTAATTCCATCTTGAAAGTGTGCAGACACTATAATTGTAGTAAAAACACTCAGAAATGCTGGAGGAACTCAGCCAGTCTCACAGGTCCATAGGAGGTAAAGATATATTACCAACATTTCGGGCCTGATCCATTCTTCAAGGTTTAAGCAAAAAACAGAGAGGCATCAGAATTTATTCAGGAATACATCTTTATCTCCTATGGATACTGCGAGACCAGCTGAGTTTCTCCAGCATTTCTGAGTGTTTTTTACCAATTCCATCTTGTTTTTTAGCATATTCTAATATTTCAGTTTGTAACAGATAAATTTTCTCAGTTTAAAATGAACCTTGCCTGATTGTTGTTGGTGTACAGGTTCTAACCTATGTTCACTCTCCGCACACAACTCTTCAGCCCTCCATGAGACACAACTCTAATTTCTAGTCTATTTTGCTCCCCTCCGACATACGATCACCATTCTAATGAATGAAAGTAGTTTCCCTCCAGCCACTCCATGAGATGAATGAAAAAAACTGCGTAGAGTTTTGGGGGAAAAAATCCACCAGTCTAACATTCAAACAAAAATACTTTGCACTTTATCTCAAAGCAGTGTTACACTGCAGATCAGTGGTGGGCAACCAACAGCCTGAAGGCCACATCTGACCCGCAACCCCAGCGCGAGCTACTTCACCTGCGTCCTCTGCTCTCCAGCATGAGCCGTTTAGTGGACAGCAGGGTTAGTTGGCACAAGCCCTCTAATGCAGGGAGCAGCAATGATTCTTGAAGCGAGCTGTTTTGCAGACGGCAGGGTCGGTTGGTACAAGCCTTTTAATGCAGGGAGTAGTGACAGTTGCTTGGCAGAGCTGTTTAACGGACGGCGGCCACTCCCTGACGTGCAACCCGTTGTACCACCTCATCCCGCGAGGAGATGGCATGGCACATAGACAGGAGCGGCCCTTCATCCACCCTTAGGCACCCAGCTGGTTTGGCTACTGCCACAGCCAGGCGGGAAGAGGGGAGACATTCTGGGTGATTCTGGCCCAGGGAACAGGAAGGCCTTGTGGTGGAGGCCAATAGGGGTGGAGGGGGTATCTGTCGCACCCCGCTCTGGATCCATTCCCGCCCCTTATGAACTCCAATGTTGTCTTCAGCCTTCTGTTACACTGAAAGGACGTCTGTGCAAGGAGAAGGGAGGGAAGTTTAGGGGAGACATCAGGGCTAAGCTTTTTTTTTAAATACACAGAATTGTGAATGCCTGGAACGACTTGCCAGTATAAGCTGACACACGAGGAGCATTCAACAGGCACATGGATGAAAGAAAAATAGAGGGTTACGAGTTAGGTTAGTAGGAATAAATCGGTTGGTACAAAATAGAGGACTGAAGGGACTGTACTGTGCTGTAATGTTCTATCTCTCTATTTCTTATTTATTCTTGATCTGAAATGTATCATCGTAGTTTTTGGAAGGAATGCGGTTGATCTTGTTGCTTGAACTTTTTCTGTGGATTGTTTTTTTGATAAATTATTGGGAGTTACGCTCATACCTTGTACATTACATACTTCAAGCAGAGATGACTGAAAACTTCAATGACATCATGTCTGTGTTTATTTCATTATGACCCACCGTTCAACCATTGACACACCATCCACCCCATGCACAGTTAAAGGTTGACCGCCCCTGCTGGAGACAATCGTTATGACTCCAAGTAACTGTCCAGAAAATGTCCAGTGATTTTTTTTTTCATTGTAAGCAAAATATGAAAACTACTTTAAAACATTGGAGCCGCACAAGAGATGCTGGAATCTGGAACAGAAAACTGTCTGCTGGAGGAACCCAGCGGGTCGAGCAGCATCAGTGGGAGAGAATGTATGGGCAATGTTTTGGGTCGGAAACCTTTGTCAAGACTCCCTCAAAGCATTAACAGGAGCTGAGGAGTCACGTGATGGAGTAGTGGCCGGACGGTGAACTCCAGCCCTCTCCAGAAAAGTCGGGAAAAACAAGAGAAAATACAAAGGCACAGAAATACAAGTTAAAGAAAAGTGAGTATAAAGGTGGAAAGAAGATGGAGACAAAAGGAGAAAAATCAAAATCAACGGAAAGAAGAGAGGAAGAGAAGACAACGGAGGAAAAAGGTGAAGGCCTTACCTGTCCGAAGAGGCCCGCTGTGGAGAGAGGGCCCCACTACCTCAGGTTGGTAGAAAAAGAACTACAACAATGGCTCACAGAGCCGAGTAAAAGTGCGCAACCGCGCATGCGCGATGCGCATGCAAAAAAACACACCGACGGGAGGGGGGACCAGCTGGGGAGTCGATCTCCACAGCCGGCAACGACAGCTGCAGAACACCTGCAGCAAGAAGAGACCACAGAAGACAATGGAAACAAGAAAGAAGAGGAGGAAAGGGCAGCAAAGAAACAACAGATGGTCAACCCAGAGGAAGAAGAAGAGGAAGAGTACAGTGAAATAGATAAAGGGAAAGGCAAGGTAAAGGATATACTTGCTCTTGTTAGAGGATACATGGAGTCATTTAAAGAATGGCAAACACAGGAATTCAATGATTTAAGAAGAAGAATAAACAACACAGAAGAGAAAATAAATAAAATGGATATGACCTTAACAGAAATGGGGAAAAAAATGGACAAGATGGAAGAACGGGCAATAGCAGCAGAAATGGAGGTAGAAGACTTAAAAAAGAAATTGGAGGAATCTAATAAAAAAACTAAAGAGACACAAGAATTACTAGCCCAAAAAATAGATATAATGGAAAATTATAACAGAAGAAATAACATAAAGATAGTGGGCCTTAAGGAAGATGAAGAAGGCAAGAATATGAGGGAGTTTATAAAAGAATGGATCCCTAAGGCCCTAGGATGCCCAGAACTACAGCAAGAAATGGAAATAGAAAGGGCACATAGAGCATTGGCCCCTAAACCACAACCACAACAAAAACCAAGATCTATTGTAGTAAAATTCCTAAGATATACTACAAGAGAAAAGGTACTGGAGAAGACAATGGAAAAAGTAAGAGAGGGCAACAAACCACTGGAGTATAAAGGGCAAAAAATCTTCATTTATCCAGATATAAGCTTTGAACTCCTAAAGAAGAGAAAAGAGTTCAATACAGCAAAAGCGATTTTATGGAAGAAAGGATATAAATTTACACTGAAGCATCCTGCGGTATTGAAAATATTTATTCCAGGACAACAAAACAGACTATTCTCGGATCCAGAAGAAGCACGAAAATTTGCAGAACAATTACAAAAATAGACTGAGGGATGAAGACGGGTAATGAGAGCAAAAATTATCACGATTGATATGTATGTGGGTAAAGACAAAAATAGACTGAGGGATGAAGAAGGGTAAGGAGGGTAAAAATGACCACGATTGATATGTATGCGGGTAAAGAGGTATAAGAGTGAATAGAGACAATGGGCATATGTGAAAGTATCTGTAATTAGAGGAAAACATAGAGAGTATAGACAAGAATTAATAAGAGAAGGTAATGGAATAGAGAGAATAAGGAGGGAATTAAAAGAGTGACCTTTGTGACATATAAAAAGCGAAATCTTTTCTGGGGGGGGCTGGGTGGGGGAAAAGAGCGGTCACTGCAAAATCAGTTGACGCTTGCGAGTGGATTCGCAAATCCAAATGGAGAGGGGAGATGTGGTTGTCCGACAAGGGATAAAGGGCAACTCAGGAGGGGAAGGGGAGATTGGGGATAAAGAAGATAGAAATAGGAGAATAAGGAAAATGTTGGATGTTGTAGGAATGTTGTCTGGTAAAGAGTTGAAAATAAGAAAACAGAAATGGAAAAGGAGGAAAGGTAATGATGGAAAAACGGAAAGAGAAGATAAACAAAATATAAAATGGCTACGCTGAACTATATGACTCTAAATATTAATGGAATACATAACCAAATTAAAAGGAAGAAACTACTAAATTTACTGAAAAAGGAAAAAATAGACATAGCATTTGTCCAAGAAACACACTTAACTGAATTGGAGCACAAGAAATTAAAGAGAGATTGGGTAGGACATGTAACAGCAGCATCGTATAATTCAAAAGCAAGAGGAGTGGCTATATTAATTAGCAAAAATGTGCCATTTAAAATAGAAGAGGAAATAATAGATCCAGCAGGGAGATATGTTATGATAAAATGTCAGATATATTCAGAGCTTTGGAATCTACTTAATATATATTCACCTAACGAAGAAGATCAAAAGTTTATGCAAGATATCTTTTTGAAGGTAGCTAATACGCAAGGGAACATACTAATAGGAGGGGATTTCAATCTGAATTTGGATCCAAATATGGATAAAACGGGGAAAAAAATTAACAGGAAGAACAAAGTAACCAAATTTATAATTAAATCAATGCAAGAAATGAAACTTGTGGACATATGGAGGAAACAAAACCCAAAAGAAAAGGAATACTCATACTACTCGACTAGACATAAAACATACTCAAGGATAGACCTATTCCTGTTATCAGCCCACATTCAAGGGAGAGTTAGGAAAACGGAATATAAAGCTAGACTATTATCGGACCACTCACCCCTGTTATTGGCAATAGAGCTAGAGGACATCCCTC
The DNA here is from genome assembly GCF_036971445.1 of Narcine bancroftii. Classification (NCBI taxonomy): domain Eukaryota; kingdom Metazoa; phylum Chordata; class Chondrichthyes; order Torpediniformes; family Narcinidae; genus Narcine; species Narcine bancroftii. The sequence continues at coordinate 102,508,261 of NC_091479.1, read as the reverse complement.
CAAGAATGTATAGATGGAGATTAAACCCCATGCTACTTAAAAGACAGGATTTTAGAGAATTTATTGAAAAACAATTAAAAATGTACTTTGAAGTAAATACGGAATCAGTGGAAGATAAGTTTATACTATGGGACGCAATGAAAGCATTCATTAGAGGGCAAATAATAAGTTATGCAACCAAGATGAAGAAGGACTATAATCAGGAAACAGAGCAGTTGGAAAGGGAAATAATAAACATAGAAAAAAAATTAGCAATAAAGGAAGATACAACCAAAAGAAGAGAATTGGCGGATAAAAAAATAAAATATGAAACATTACAAACATATAAGGTGGAGAAGAATATAATGAAGACAAAACAGAAATATTATGAACTAGGTGAAAAAACACACAAAATCTTAGCATGGCAGCTTAAGACAGAGCAAACTAAGAAAATGGTATTGGCAACAAGGAAAAAAGACAAACAAATTACATATAATCCAAAAGAAATTAAGGAAAACTTCAGAGAATTCTATGAACAATTATACCGAACCGAAAACGAAGGGAAAGAAGGGAAAATAGATGAATTTTTGACTAAAATTGAACTACCAAAACTACAAATAGAGGAACAAAATAAATTAACAGAACCATTTGGAACAGTAGAAATACAAGAGATAATAAAAAATTTACCAAATTTTGGACTCCCAATAGAATTCTACAAAACATTTAAAGACCTAATAATACCGCCCCTCCTGGATGTAATCAACCAGATTGATGAGACACAAAACTTACCAGATTCATGTAAAACAGCAATAATTACAGTGATACTAAAACAAGGGAAAGATCCACTCTCACCAGCGTCATATAGACCAATATCTCTGCTAAACACAGATTATAAGATAATAGCTAAACTATTAGCGAACAGATTAGCAGAACAGGTACCGAAAATGGTAAATTTAGACCAAACTGGATTTATCAAAAAAAGACGCACAACAGACAATATTTGTAAATTTATTAACTTAATTCATGCAGTAGAAGGAAATAAAGCACCGGCAGTAGCAGTTGCTTTAGACGCAGAGAAGGCCTTCGACAGAGTAGAATGGAATTACTTGTTCAAAGTATTGCAAAAATTCAGTTTACCGGAGAAGTATATTAATTGGATTAAAGCATTATATAAGGGACCGTTAGCGAAAGTGACAGTAAATGGACATGTATCAAAGCAATTTAACTTAAGCAGGTCAACGCGGCAGGGATGCCCACTATCACCATTATTGTTTGCGCTAGCTATAGAACCACTAGCAGAATCGATAAGAAGAGATAATAATATAAAAGGAATAAAAATAAAAGACAGGGAATATAAAATCAGTCTGTTTGCGGATGATGTGATAGTGTACTTAACAGAACCAGAACTATCAATAAAAGAACTATATAAGAAATTGAAGGAATATGGAGAAGTGTCGGGATACAAGATAAACGTAAATAAAAGTGAAGCAATGCCTATGAATAACGCGGATTTCTCAAAATTTAAGGAGGAATCCCCATTCAGATGGCAAACGCAGGCAATAAGATACCTAGGTGAGCAAATAAACAAAAATCTAGGCCAATTATATAAACTCAATTACAATCCACTAATGAAAAAATTACAGGACGATTTAGAGCATTGGAAAGAGCTACCACTAACACTGATAGGAAGGATAAACTGTATTAAAATGAACATTTTTCCAAGGATACTATACTTATTTCAGGCATTGCCAATACAACTGACAGAAAAATTCTTCAAAGAGTTAAAGAAAATAATAAGGAGATTTTTATGGAGAGGGGGGAAACCGAGGATAGCACTAGATAAATTAACAGAATGGTATAAACAAGGAGGCTTACAATTGCCAAACTTCAAAAATTATTATAGAGCCGCACAATTAAGGTACCTATCAGATTTTTATCAAACAAGGGAAAAACCAGACTGGACGAGACTAGAATTAGATAAAATAGGGGAAAAGATACCTGAACACATATTATATAAATGGGACGAAAAATTGGTACAACATAGAACTTCTCCAGTATTACACCATCTCCTCAATATATGGAAGAAGATTCATGTAGAAAGAAATAAAATAAATTACCAAATACCAAAACTAATATTGACGCAAAATAAGCTACTCCCTTTTACAATAGACAACCTTGCCTTTAGAAAATGGGAAAAAAAAGGGATTAAAAGAATAGAAAATTGTTTTTCAGGAAGTAGATTCTTATCCTTTGAACAAATGAGAGATAAGTACAATATAACTGGAGATACAGCGCTGGCATATTACCAACTGAGATCCTACTTGAAAGATAAATTAGGAAGCAACTTGAGTTTACCAGAGGGAAGTAACCTTGAATATGTGATTACAGATACAATGTTAATCAAAAGATTTATAAAAAATATGTATATTAAACTGCAAGAAAAGGAGAATGAGGAAACAAATGGTAAAACTAAACAAAAATGGGAACAAGATTTAAATATAAAGATAAAAAAGGAAACATGGGAGAAGTTATGCTCTGGAACGATGAGAAATACAATAAATACGAGGCTGCGTATGATACAATATAATTGGTTACACAGACTATACATTACACCGCAAAAGTTAAATAAATGGGACCCAACAGTATCTGATAGATGTTTTCGATGTAAAAAAGAAAGGGGAACAACAATTCATGCAATCTGGACATGTGAGAGAGTAGAAAAATTTTGGGATGATCTCAATCAGATATTAAATAAAATAACAGAAAACAATATACCAAAGAATCCAGAGATCTTTCTCCTAAGTAACATAAAAAATAAAGAATTTGGAATTGACTTGGAAGATACACAAAAAAGATTTGTCAAGATAGCCCTAGCCGTAGCAAAAAAATGTATTATGTCAACCTGGAAATTGGAAGATAATTTGAAAATACAACAATGGTATATAGAAATGAATAAATGTATTCCATTAGAAAAAATAACATATAGTTTAAGAAATAATATTGAAACATTCGAACAAGTATGGGAGCCTTACATTAAATACAATAGCGAAAACCTACCGGGAACAAACATTACCTAAGTTGATGGAAGGAGAAGAAAAGAAAAGAATGGACTCAGTAGAATTTCTGGTGTATTTTTGTTGAATGACAACATTGTCTAACTGAATTAATGCAACCTAGATTGTATACCTAAAATGGATGAGAGGGGGGGGGGGTGGGGGGGTGGCTTGGGAGGAGGGAGGGGGGAGGGAGAAAAAGTCACTGTAAATGTGTGGAAAAGAAAAAGTGTATATCATGGCTATTGTGATTTATGGTGTGAAAAATAAAAAATTTAAAAAAAAAAAAGCATTAACAGGAGAAAACGAGTTTTGACGAAGAGCTCCGATCCGCCGTGTGAACAATTTATTTGCTCCCACTGATGTTGCTTGACCTGCTTAGTTCCTCCAGCAGATTGTTTTTGTACCTTTAAAATGCTGCCTTCCAGAAGTTTCAACACACATTTTCTGGACTACTTCCAAATGAAAATATTTTTGCCGATTGACTTCTTGGAATAGGAACTGTCAAAACAACTTTTCTCCATTCTCTTTGATTCAATATATTTATTTTGTGTAATCCTAATGGCATGACGGGATTCCAAAAACACCACTCATGCAATCTGATTTTCCGAAGCCTGGCTGGAAGAATGCGATCAGAGTTTTATTGGATCAGACAACTATGAAGGGGTACAAGTACTACTGAGGAACTTATACACAACTCATCCATTGACATGAACCATACCCAGATCATTGAGATGGAACATTACATGAATGCCACCAAATGAACACACACAAGGAGCTCTATAACTGCAAGTGATTTGGATGCGCAGTTGATTAAAATAGGTTTAGAAATTCATTTTAAATCACAGCATGGATCGGTGTTCCAATGTTATTATGGAAAATCTTGGCATTATGAGGTGGATGATTTACCCTCCACTATTCCACGCCCCAATCTCAATTGCACTAAGTTGCCAGACACATCCCGAGCAGAGAACGACAGGGAGGAAATTTAAATCTCAGCCACAGCATGTGGGTTGGCATCCCTGATGGAACAAAAACAACCCAATGTCTCCTTAAGGGGGTTTGCTTTTGAACCACATGTCTATTGTCCAATAGTCCTAGCTTAACAGAGTGGACTTGATGGGCTGAACGGCTCTCTTCTGCTCACATATCTTATGGTCACTCGAAATATGAGTAGAAGTTGGCCCATCTGCCCATCAAGTTTGCTCCACCATTCTAACCATGAGCTGAACTATCCACCACTCAGCCCTACTCCTCATCTTCCTCTCCATAACCATGAAGCCCTGACTAATCAAATACACCCAATGACCTCACTTCCACAGCCACCTGTGGGAACAAGTTCCACAGAGTCATGACCCTCTGACTAAAGAAATTTTTCTGCATCCCCACTTTAAATTGACACCCTTTTATTCTGAAGCTATGCACTCTTGTCCAAGAATCCCCTACCATGGGAAACATCCTTGTCACAGGTATTCTGTCCAGGCTTTTCAGCAAGGCATGGAAAAATGTTGGCAGGCATCCAAATAAAAGGATAAGGGGGAGGTGTGGTAGCAAAGACAGGAAGTAACAGGTGGGAAAGGGAGGGAGGGCACAGCAGCAAGCAAGGGGAGGAGAGATGGATAGATGAACAGAGAAGGAAGGGTTGGAGAGCAGAGAGCTGACAGGGGGAAGGGAGGGGGAAAGGAGAGAAGGCTATCAGAAACCAGAAAAGTCTGTGCCATGCAACCAGAGAGAACCCAGGCGGAAAATCAGGTGTTGTTCCTCCAATTTACGGGTGGTGTTGGTGGTATAGTACACAAGGCCACGGACAGTTCCTGACAGGGGGAAGTGGTTCCGTTTTTCCTTTTAGTTTTGTAGGCATATAGAGGTCAGCACAACATTGAGGGCTGAAGGGCCTGTTTGGTGCTGAGGTGTTCTATGTTCTATTGTCATGAACACGTGTCATGCAATTTGTTGGTTTGCGGCAGCAGTGTGATGCAGAACAAGGTGTAAAATTACTAGTACTATAAAATTACAATTATGTAAATACAAGATTTTTTTAAATATAAACAAGTATTGTGAAAAAAGACACATCTATTCATCTCTGATGCTCTTGACCTGTTGCTTGCTTCCAGCATCTCTCACTTTCGTTTCAGATTTCCAACATCTGTATTTTGTTGGCTCAGTTATAGAAATGCAACTGTAGTGGACAAAGTGAACATTTTGGTGCCGAGCTATGATGCCAGTTTTTCTTGAAGTGAGTACGATGCTGCTCAGTGCTATGAATGAAAGCTGAAAAATTACCTGCCCTTTTGCAATCAGGTATGCAACAATGGATGTGTGCCCAAACTGAGCAGCCAGGTGGATGCAGCTACAACCTTCTCCATCAATCAACGAAGGTTCTGCCCCATATTTCATAAGATGGACAACCATGGACAAATGACCCTGCCTGCAAGAAGCACAAAAGAATATTTTGCATTAAACACAATGAAGCTATGTTATGGGTTTGCCCAAACACATTTCAAGTTCAATATTGTCATTCAATAACAAAACAGCATTCTTCAGTCCTCGGTGTGAAAACATGCAAACATAGATAAGGCACACACATTTACAAGTTATTTATATGCAGAACATATGAAAATAAATAAGTGTTGTTACATAAATAGTAGAACCTCAGTAGGTTGGTATGAGCAGTTCATCAGTCATTCTGCAGTCTCACTGCTTATTCCCATTTCTCCAGTAATACTTGCCTTGATACCTGCCACTGTTGGTTAATTATCTATTGGAGAGTTAAGTCAGAATTGCTGGTGTATTTAAAGATGGCAATGGCATTTCCACTTGAGAAATAAAACACAGAAGATACAAGGATCTAAATAATGACAAACCTGTGGCAAGTAGATTATTAAATGTCAAACTAACACTGCATATCTGCAATACGAACTTCACAAATCTCAAATGGGTCTCAAGGAGAGATATCAGAGCCTTCCTCTGACAGCGATACTTGATATTTTCGTTTGGGTAATTGCAGCCCACCATTATATTAATAACATGATTTTATATTTTGACTCTAGTACAGAAGGAGGAGGCAGTGGTGGAGGGACAACCCCATCGGGGGGGAGTGGGGAGCTGGGGATAAGGGAAGTTAAGTGATAGTGAACAAAAGGGAAAATCTATTTATCCATCTTATTTCTCACTTTCAACACTGACAATTCTCCCTAACACATGCAGATGGAAGCTGTGCTTGTCATTTTGGATGTATATTACCCAGGTATTAATAGAAAAGAAAAGGAGATGCTGCCGGAGCTGCTGTAATGGCAGCACTGCCTTTGATGCGCTTCTGTGGAGAGCAGGGAGCAGAGACACAATGCTCCTCTGCAGGGTTCTACTGCCCAGTCTGATTATCGATGGTGCCATACAGGTTTTAAATGACCTGCTAAAGGAGCCAACAGTGTTTTATTCTAAAATTCCTGTGACTGCAGGGGTCTGGGCCCAAGATGGCTGCACCTGTGCTGGCAGAGGGCTCATGGGGTTGCAGACTCCAGGGAAACAGAGGACTGGGCACCAGCAAAAGTGGAAAACACTTTTTGAGAATGAATAGCAGAGGAGAAGACCCATGGATGCTGGCAGACCAACAAGGGGCTCACAGCTGAATAACACACAGGTGACAGGATGTTAGAGAATCGTGGCAAGGAATCCACTCAGGCTGCGTGCTGCTGGCGACTTGCGGTCAAAGGACTCACACCAGGCTGTGGACTGCTGGTGACTGGCTTGAGACTGGCTGAAGGGGTACCAGGTAATGGAACCAGGATGAGGAGGGTGCAGAGGGCAGGAGGGATTCCCAAGGCGCCTTGGGCACTGAAGGCTTCCTGAACAATGTTGGAGGTTTGAATCTGGAGCTTGGGTTGCCAATGGTTTGTACTGAAGTCTGTGTGGTGGACTGCTTCGTTATCTGAGTGATGGTGCTGAACATCTCTTGTTCTGTCCCTACAATTGAAGGAAGGTCACTGATGAAGCAGCTAAAGATGCTTGGGCCAGGGACACTATTCTGAGGAATTCCTGCAAAGTTGTACTGTGGCCATGAAGAACATGTAAAAGAACAATTTAGGTTGTTAAATCCAATGACAGTGAGATGGTGACTCATTAGAGCTGCATACAAATCTGTAAATGGGCTTGATAAAACGAGATCACATTTTATACAATTTTCCAAATCAGGCCCAAAAGCTTACAAATACACCACTATGAAATTCCCTCCTATTAAATATCCAAGAGCATTTCTGGATCACAAAGAATTATTCCTCAGGGGTGTGGCGATTTCACCTTCCCTAAACAATGGTGTAATCCAAAAGTAGATAAGAATGCTCTCAATCTACCCACAGAGTGATTAGAATGTGGAATTTTACAGCTGATGCAAGCTGAACATGGCAGAGAGGAACACAAGGATACTCCAACAACTTTGGACAAAATAGCATGGGAGGATCATTTTGTGGAACATGAACTGTGACAAAGATTGTCTTAATAAAATGGCCTTATTTCTATGTACAGTAAAAATCCCCATTATCCAGCACCTACAGGACCGCAGATGCCAGATATGTGAATTTTCTGGTTGACCGAGACTCACTCTTCCAAAGCCTAACTGCATTAAGACAGTGAAAAATGTAACGTTATTTGAATAAAATCAGCATTGTAGACTTTAATTATGTAAAGTTCACTTTAACCAAGTCATTTCTGTAACTTGCCACATTTAAATTTAAACTCCAGTTCCTGATGCTTTAACAGTGCTGTGCCATGCTGCCACCATAATTAACCCCATCCTCCAAGTTTACAGATAAAGGCTTAATAATCGACTTAATACCAATAAAAATAAAGGCTCTTAGTAGGCAGGGATAGGGAGACACTTTGGGAGAGTCGCCAGTGTGGTGAACGGCATTGGCCAGCTCTTCATCCTGGGCGACGCCATTTTATTCAAATATCACATTATTGAAACTTTATTCACACAGCTGCTGCAGGCTGAATGTTTGCTCCCATCTTCACCAGGGGTTTGTGTGCTTTTATTTTTTTTAAAATTCTTAATTGTTTTAATTTTTATTTATTTACTTAATCCTCAATTGCTTGAATTCCGGATACCTGGGATTTTACTGTCAAACACTTTCGCAAATTTTTCAATGGTTTTTATGATGTTAAATGTTTCACCAAATTATATTTTAGGCCAAGATTTTTTAAAAACCTGACCATTGTTTTGAGGCCAGCTTGGATTAATGATGACACAAGTCTTGTTTTAATGTTCCATGCATGTAATGCTCAAATTCTTCCAACTGCTGCCATTTGCTTGGTGCAGGGAGTGGTTAGGGTAGTGGTGTGGGCTCCATAATACACCCCAACTTGCTTTTACTCTCCCATTGAATTCTCTTGAGCAAATGTGACTCCACATGAACTTTTACCTTGTTGCCCAGTGGAGAGGTGTGGAATTGAGGTCTCCTCCGAGTTGATCCACAATTGCGCCCTTGGAAATGTAGTATCTGAAAGAAATATAAACAATGGCTCCATTAACAGAGAAACGGTCTGTCAAGCATCTTTGACTCGCTCAAATGAAAAAAAAGTGACATTTCAAGTTGAAACATATTGTGGATCATGTTGCTTTTTAATCACTAATTATGTTCAGCCATTGATGTTTCATTTTGCCTTTGGTGAGAAAGCTAATTTGTACAGTTTTAACCAGATCTTGTTTTGACAAACAAAATATTCTTTAAATTAAATTTAGACATACAGCATGGTAACAAACTCTTCTGGCCCACGAGCCTGTGCTGCCCCAAATACCCCAATTAACCTACAACCCTCGCTCGTTTTGAAGGGTAAGAGGAAGTCAGAGCACCCAGAGGAAATCCATACAGACATGGGTAGGATGTACAAACTCCTTACAGACAGTGTTTCTGAATTAGAACTCAGGTTGCTGGCATTGTAATAGGGTTACACCAACTGTGCCACCCAATAAAGATTGGTTCATTGAATCAGAATTGTTACTTTAATATTCAGAGGCGAACATGCGAACTGTTCTCGGGGAGAATATTGGCAGATTTCATGCCATTAAATAAGAAACTCTGCAGGGGCCGAGTGCAACACATACAAACTGCTAAAAAAACTCAACAGGTCACGTCGCATCCAAAGGAAGAAAAGAGTAACCAACATTTCAGACTGGGCCCCTTTGTCAGGTTTCCATCGACTCAAAACATTGGTTACCTATTACTTCTAATGGATGTGGCCTTTACCTGCTGAGTTTCCCCCAACACATTTGTCTATATTTCATGAAAAGGATTGATGCAACTACTAAGAAAAAAATTGTCCAAGTGTGTCATGGGCAGTTTCCCTCCGAGCTAAACATGACCAGCTCACTTGTTGGGACTCTGGCATTCACCTCTGGAACAACAATCAAACATTACTAATTGAGCCTACACAGGCTTACATGCAGCCTAGGCTAACAGGCAAACCAGTCTGCAATCCGACAAATCTGGATAGGATCCAATTCAGCATCATAAAATGCAAAAAAAAAAGAGGCATTTAACCCAAAGCACCAACTCTTACCACTGATTTTAGTTTTTCATGTCCTGCCCATTCCAGGATTTTTTAAAAATCATGAAAAAAACATCATGGTTCAAAAAGGAGGTGACAATATTGTTCTGGCAAGTCACATGATACTAAATGCTCTGGTTAGAGATTTGCCATGTTCAACAAAAGCAAAATCAGATCAACACTAGAAGGATATTTTTCTCTTGCATGGCACAAAAAGGAAAAAAATAAGAGCAAAGAGGAATTATTTTAAAATCAAATACCCAAGTAGAAATTAAACCAGAAAATTCAAAGAGTCCCAAAGACTAATCTTGTAACTGTAGTACATGGCTGCCCAAGTATTGTACTTCAGAGTATGCGTGAGAGTGAGTCTTTCCTTGACCTCTCCATGTAAATGACCGAGAGAAAGTGGAGACATTTGGCACCTCCAATTTACAGCAGTTACTGAATGATTAATGTAATTTGGGATTCAGAAGTTTGTCAGATCAGGAAAAAGTGGAGCTTTAAATGGACCCAATTTCAAGAAACATGAAAGAACAGTGAATTCAAGTTGATTATTCAATACGCTTCATTTCAGAGCAGGCATATATTTCAGAAAAGACTCAATTCCAAGTATTTAACACCCAGAAGCTGCCTAAAAGATTTAATCCTAGATAAACTGTAGGGGGGAGGGAGGATGTTGGAAGTGAAACACAAGTCTGCACTCATTGTGATTGTAGTCAAAGCAGAGAGATGGCGGAGGAACTCCACCAATCTCGCGGTGTCCAAAGGAGGTAAAGGTGTGTATCTGACTTTTCACGACCGAGCCCTTCAAGGAAAACGAACACAACATAGAGAAAGGAGGAGATGGAGATATTATGATCAGAGGAAGGCCCAGGAACAAGAAATTATTCCTGTAATTTAATGTTCGGACAGAGAATGGGAGAGAAACACAAAGGATTTAAGTATGAATGAAAAGGTGCATTCAAAATATAAAGAATAGTCATTCCAAGTATTCAAAGGAATGCATTTCTGCCCCAAGACACATCTTAGGTAAAATTAAGGACTCCAACATAACTACAATAAATGGTTGAGACAAGGTGAAAGGATTCAGATTGATGGGTTGGGTGGTCAAAATGTGGGAGATTGGGAAAGAACCGGATTTTCCCCACCACTCAAAAAAAAATGTACCAGAGTTGTAGATTAATTGGGTGGCACGGCTTGTGGCTGAAAGGGCCTGTTACCATTCAAAATTTTTTTTTAAAAATCAAACCTAACAGCTCACTTTAAAAAAAAACAAATTCAGAAAGTCTCCCCTTGATCCTAAAACCATGCAAGATGAAAATCCAGAAGACTCTTGTGTAATAATAGGAACTCTAATTGCAGATTTAGCAATCTTTAATTTTTAGTCCACTCCTAATATCCAATATTGCTCAGTGTGCTTTTGAGCAAGTAGACAAAATCTAATTTGAAGTAAATCATGTGACCACACCATAAAATACAACTCAGAGGAGTTCTCAATAAATTGCAAGTATGAGGAGCAATTTGGTAAAGTGTTGATCAAATATAAAGGTTTTAACATGTATTGTAAAGGCAGAGAAGGAGTGACAGATGGAATTTGATGCTGACAAGTGTGAGGTGTTGCATTTTGGAAGGACAAACCAAGAAAGGACATATGCAGTAAACAGTGGGGCACTGAGGAGGGATCTGGGAATACCAGGGTCGGAGTCATGGGGGAGGGGCATCCATGGGCCATGCCCCCTCCTCCAAGTGCCCCCCCACCCACTCCGACGCTGCCACCATCACTCTCCCCTTCAGCGCCACCCCCTCCCGGACCAACGCTGCCACCACCACCTTCCCCCGACCGCTGCCACACCCCGCCTCCCCCCCCCGCCCCACCCCCATGATTAGATTTGTTCTGACACAGACTCTGGGGAATATAATTCCCTGAAAGTGTCACCACAGATAGGGTTGTAAAGAGAGCTTTTGGTATATTAGCCTTCATAAATCAAAGTACTGTGCTGAGAATAAGAGTTGGAATTTAATGTAAAGTTGTACAAAACATTGGTGAGACCAAAATTGGTGTATTATGTGCAATTTTGGTCACCTAACTACAAAAAAGATATTAATAAGATTGAAAGAGTGCAAAGACGCTTTACTAGAATGTTGCCTGGACTTCAAGAACTGAGTTACAGGGAAAGGTTAACGAGGTTAGGGCTTTCTTCTCTGGAGCGTAGAAGAACAAGGGGAGATTTGATAAAAGTATTTAAAATTATGATGGGGATATATAGAGTAAATATAGGTAGGTTTTTTTCAACTGAAAGAGAAAATTTTAGGGGAAACTTCACACAGAAAGTGGTGGGAGTGTGATATTAGTTGCCAGCGGAAGTGGTGAATGCAGGTTCAATTTTGACAAATTTGGACAGGTACATGGATAGGATGGGTATGGAGGGCTATGGTCTGGGTGCAGGTCAGTGAAGCTAGGCAGAAAAATAGCTCCGTACAGACTAGAAGGGCTGAAGGATCTGTATCTATGCTGTAATGTTCTATGGTTCCATAGTTCTATGGAATTGCAGAGCTGAGACTCTTATTATTGCTAAATAGTAGAGCAATAATGAGCAAGAGACCAAATCTGGGGGAGAGTGTACATTAATATTCAACATACTAATATGGGTAGGTACGAGGAGACAAGGATATGAAATAAGACCTTTTTCAAAATCAAAGCATCTGACAACTCAAAGCTGCCACAATACATCCTAGAGTCAAACATGATCCTCGGTTATGAATAACCTGGAGTGTAATGAAGAAATTCTGCCTGACCAACTCCTTGACATTTCAAGCGTGCTTGCAAATCTCTAAAAAGTACCTTCAGAACTCAAGGGAGCTGCATACTAAGCTGATAGCAAAGGTTAAGAACTTGTGGAGAGGTTAAAAAAATATTACTGATGTGTTTCACTTGAACAATTTCATTAGGAGTGGGCGAATGGGGTGGGATGGAGAGAAACAACACAGTTAAATGGGATGATTTGAATGCAAACACAATGAAAAATGGTCAATAAACCTGACACCCAACAAATACAGTCAAAAGAATGAGGAAAATGGCTCAGGAATGGTAAGAAGGGTAAAATGTGGAAGAAGACAAAGTAGCAGCCAATAAAGTTTTGTACAAATATAAAATATGGCATACTGGAAGACAAAATATGCAATGTACACACTGCATGAACTCCTCCAAAGCATTTGAGACATGTTTAAAAGGATCCAAGTGTCTTGTTTGACCTGGGACTGGAAAATGTTGAAATCTTGCGAAGTAACCATCAATAGAAGCATTTTGAACATTGAAAGGACTGAACAGACAAGATGTGGCAAACTTATTTCCCATGGTAGGGGAATCTAGAACAAGAGGGCTCAACGTCAGGATTAAAGGGCACCCATTTAAAACAAAGAAGTGGAAGAATTTCTTAAATTTAGACACATAGCATAGCAACAGGCCATTTCGGCCCACAAGAGAGTTCCCCACTCTTTAGCCAGAGAGTGGTGAACCTCTGGAATTTTCTACCACAGGCGGCTGTTGAGTCCAGGTCATTGGGTATATTTAAGGCAGAGATTGATAGGTATCTAAATAGTCAGGGTATCAAAAGTGAAGGGGAGAAGGCAGGGGAGTGGGAGGATGGGAGGATGGATAGTATGGTGGAAGAGACTCGATGGGCCATAAACCATGTGTCAACACTGTAAAATAGAGGAGCTCTAAACAAATTGGAAAAAGCTCTGATCTTGAACATTGGCCACTTTTGGCTTAGAAAAGAAGGCAGATATTCAAATTTATTGGGCACAAGCCAAAAAAGCCAAGATAAAGAGAGGCAACAGAAGCTTTTTGATTTGGAAGGAAAAATCTGACCAACTTATATAATTGCAAGTGGCATGGGGAGTAAAGCAGTTGGAAAATATACATAGCTCAGTATTAAACTAAGTAATTGAAAGACTGGTATTAATTTTTCTGTCACATGAAATAAAATTACAACACCAGTAGGAGTGAAAGTAAGCAAAACCCATAAAATAATTCCAAGGCAAGTCTATTTCTAGCCATGGACTTTGGGCAGATGATTCACAATTCCAAGTGAAAAAATTCTTATTGCTGTTTTTTCCCAAATGTAGTCATTGCAGAAATCATCGTAGGCTGGTCATGGCTCTCATCAGAATCAGAATTTATTGTCAGGAACACGACATGAAATTCATTGTTTAGTGGCAGCAAACATTTATATAAACCACCTGACAAAATAAACAAAAATAATGCAAGAAAATATCAAAACAACGCAGTGTCTAAGGTTCATTATTCATTCAGGAATCTGACGGCAGAGGGAAAGAAGCTGTCGTTGTGCCACTGAGTGTGCCTCTTCCTGTACCTTTTACCTGATGGGAGCAGAGTGAAGAGATCATGGCCTTGAGGATGGAGGCCTGCTGTCTTAATACACTGCCTCTTGTCAGTGTCCTCATGGAGTGAAGACTGGTGCCCATGATGTCACAGGCTGAGTTAACAATCCACTGCATTTTTATTTTGCCCTGAACATTGGTACTTCCATATCAGACCAGCCAAGATGCTCCCTTTGTCCTCAGTGATATACCAAATTTCCTCAAACTCTCTACAACGTCTAGCCGCTGCCGAGCCCTCTTCGTGATTGCATCAACATGGAGGCTCCAGGACAGATTCTCGGAGATGATGACACCCATAAATTTGAAGTTTTTGACCCTCTCCAATGCTGAGTCCTGTTGAAGTCCACAATCATCTCCTTGGGTTTGCTCACATTTACTTTTTCTCCTGTCTCGCTTTCTTTCTTCTTTGGCTTGGCTTCGCGGACGAAGATTTATGGAGGGGGTAAAAAGTCCACGTCAGCTGCAGGCTCGTTTGTGGCTGACCAGTCCGATGCGGGACAGGCAGACACGATTGCAGCGGTTGCAAGGGAAAATTGGTTGGTTGGGGTTGGGTGTTGGGTTTTTCCTCCTTTGCCTTTTGTCAGTGAGGTGGGCTCTGCGGTCTTCTTCAAAGGAGGCTGCTGCCCGCCAAACTGTGAGGCGCCAAGATGCACGGTTTGAGGCGTTATCAGCCCACTGGCGGTGGTCAATGTGGCAGGCACCAAGAGATTTCTTTAGGCAGTCCTTGTACCTTTTCTTTGGTGCACCTCTGTCACGGTGGCCAGTGGAGAGCTCGCCATATAATACGATCTTGGGAAGGCGATGGTCCTCCATTCTGGAGACGTGACCCATCCAGCGCAGCTGGATCTTCAGCAGCGTGGACTCGATGCTGTCGACCTCTGCCATCTCGAGTACCTCGACGTTAGGGGTGTGAGCGCTCCAATGGATGTTGAGGATGGAGTGGAGACAACGCTGGTGGAAGCGTTCTAGGAGCCGTAGGTGGTGCCGGTAGAGGACCCATGATTCGGAGCCGAACAGGAGTGTGGGTATGACAACGGCTCTGTATACGCTTATCTTTGTGAGGTTTTTCAGTTGGTTGTTTTTCCAGACTCTTTTGTGTAGTCTTCCAAAGGCGCTATTTGCCTTGGCGAGTCTGTTGTCTATCTCATTGTCGATCCTTGCATCTGATGAAATGGTGCAGCCGAGATAGGTAAACTGGTTGACCGTTTTGAGTTTTGTGTGCCCGATGGAGATGTGGGGGGGCTGGTAGTCATGGTGGGGAGCTGGCTGATGGAGGACCTCAGTTTTCTTCAGGCTGACTTCCAGGCCAAACATTTTGGCAGTTTCCGCAAAGCAGGACGTCAAGCGCTGAAGAGCTGGCTCTGAATGGGCAACTAAAGCGGCATCATCTGCAAAGAGTAGTTCACGGACAAGTTTCTCTTGTGTCTTGGTGTGAGCTTGCAGGCGCCTCAGATTGAAGAGACTGCCATCCGTGCGGTACCGGATGTAAACAGCGTCTTCATTGTTGGGGTCTTTCATGGCTTGGTTCAGCATCATGCTGAAGAAGATTGAAAAGAGGGTTGGTGCGAGAACACAGCCTTGCTTCACGCCATTGTTAATGGAGAAGGGTTCAGAGAGCTCATTGCTGTATCTGACCCGACCTTGTTGGTTTTCGTGCAGTTGGATAATCATGTTGAGGAACTTTGGGGGACATCCGATGCGTTCTAGTATTTGCCAAAGCCCTTTCCTGCTCACGGTGTCGAAGGCTTTGGTGAGGTCAACAAAGGTGATGTAGAGTCCTTTGTTTTGTTCTCTACACTTTTCTTGGAGCTGTCTGAGGGCAAAGACCATGTCAGTGGTTCCTCTGTTAGCGCGAACATTTACTTTTTCTCCTGTCTCGCTTTAACCCCCTTCAATTTGCGTCCCCAGCAACTCATTCCCAAACCTCAGGATCAAACCTCAGCGCTCCCCTCTGCAACTGGATCTTTAGTTTTCTGTGTAACAAACCACAATCAGCAAAGATGGTTAACAATCACACTCAACACCTGTGCTCAAGAATGTGTACTCAGTCCTTCTACATCCACGACGATACAGCTAAACACCATTTCAACTCCATTTTCACCGTTACTGACAACACCACAGTAATGGAGATTGAAAGTCCCAAGGCAGGGAGACAAGACAACTACCTCTCTCTCAACATCAATAAAATGAAGGAGATTATTGTTGACCAGGAGAGGGAGCAGAGTCTATACCCCTATCCACATTTTAATGACACTAAAGTCAGACTAAATAGCTTCAAATTCTTAAGAATAAATAACTTCAATGATCCAACCTGGGACAAGCCCACT
The DNA here is from genome assembly GCF_036971445.1 of Narcine bancroftii. Classification (NCBI taxonomy): domain Eukaryota; kingdom Metazoa; phylum Chordata; class Chondrichthyes; order Torpediniformes; family Narcinidae; genus Narcine; species Narcine bancroftii. The sequence goes on along the minus strand of NC_091479.1, from coordinate 102,491,955 downwards.
GACCCAACATTCTAGAAAGTTTCCTCTTGATGCTCTCTCTGGCTTCCTTCCTATGCCTAAAGACGTGCAAGGTTAGTAGGTTAAATGTTTACATGGGTGTATTTGGGTGGCGGGGGCTTGTGAGCTGAGGGCTGTTACTCTCCAGTATCTCTAACTTTAAATAAACACTTCTATTTTTTTTTTTAAAAAGACTTAGAAAGTTCAGTACGTTCCCCCAGCTCTCAATAACTTCTACAGGTGCACCATTGAAAGGAGACTTGTTGGATGCAGCACAACATGGTTAAGGAGCTGCTCTGCTCAAGATCAAAAGAAGTTATAGAAGGTAGTGAACACAGCTCAGAACTTAGAGCAAACTTCTTTCCTCTCTATGGATTCCATCTCCAACTCCGGCTGCCTTGAAGAGACAGCCAACTTACTGAAAGACCTATCACACCTTGTAAGCACTCTTCTCCTATTGTGAAAGCTTAAGAGTGTGAATCCTTGCACCAAATGGCTTTAAGGTAGTTTTCTCCCTGAAGCCTTCTGAATTTACACCTCAACAGTGTTATCTTGCTGCCCACTTACTGCAGAGCTCCTTCCAAATTGGATGAAAATAGATAGATTTTAATATTTAAGGGTAGGTCTTTTCATTAAAGAACTTGTAGTGTATGTACAATATGGATGCCATGCAAGCGACCTCTGCTTGAAAGAATGCTTGCATTCTCAGGGAATCACCTGCGTTAGTTATCCCTATACAATAAAATCCCCCTTACCTGGCATCTATGGGGATCGCAGATGCCAGAAATGCGAATTTTCCTAGTCAACTGAGATACTCTATTACAATGTCTAACTAATACACCATCCATTCAAAGACAAAAGAGAGTGCAAAATGTAAACTAGTTTGAAAAATAAAATCAGTATCGTTGAATTTAATTATGCAAAGTTCACTTTAATCAAGTAATTCCTGTAACTTAAAAATTTAAATTCAAACCTCTGTCACTGGCCCTGTAACAGTGTTGTGCTAGCCATTACACTACCCATCCCACCTCTCCCATGTTTACAGATAAAGCCTTACCAATATGAATCAAGATAAAGGCTCTTACTAGGCAGGGATAGGGAGACCTTTTGGGAGAGTCATCCCAGCGGCATCGGCCGGCTCTTCCTCCTGGATGCCACCATTTTATTCAACATAGATTTATTGAAACTTTAATCAAACAGCTGCTGCAGGCAGGGCACAGCCGGGGCACTCCGCTGGCTGTTGTTAGGTCTGCTTTGTTCATGAATGAGTGAGACAAACACCAGACTGAGTCGAAATCAGGGTTCTTTGTTCTTTATTACCGGATTGTAACACTTGCGACTAACGATGTTAGTCGGAGAATGCATTCTGCCGTTATCAGCAAAATGGTGATTTTTTATACCCTTGGATACGTGCTTAGAACATCATCATATCATTACTTGTCCAATGACTAAAACTGTTGCTATCCTTTCCCTGCTAGCTTCCTGCCTCTCAATCCATCAATGTCTCTCTTATCTTGTAAGTACAAGGATGCATTCACATCTTGTTACAGCCCTGTACAGGGTAACTCCTTACACATTCCCATCTCATGATGTTTTACCTTACACTGTTTGCTCCCATCTTCACCAAAGGGTTGTGTATTGCTTCAAAGAACATTTACTTTTACAATTTTAAACTTTCTTTTTAAAATATTTTTATTGATTTTAATTAAAAAAACATAAAAATAAAGGTACAGTCGATGATATGGACAGTTACACAAACTAAAAAAGACATTCCGTTTAACACTAAGATACACAAATTGTACATCATATCCATAATTCATATTCTAAATAGTATATACTCTTTTAGAAAAAACCTCTAATAATGCAAAAAAAAGAAAGAAGAAAATAGTAAAGGAGAAAAACTCAAACCCCTTACCTAACTGCGTTGCCAGATGCTACATATGACTGGTATTAAAAGAAAAATGGATGTTAAAAAATTAATATAAAGAATTGGAAAAGATACAAATCAATTTAATTACATTGAAGTAAGATAGTGAGTTATAAATGACCCCCATAACTTCTGAAATCTTATTCCTGAATTATTAATTGAATAATGAATCTTTTCCTTATTTAAAATTTTATTTATTTCCTCGATTGTTTTTTGCCAGTTGGTTGGGTTTCCAGTTGATTAAATTCTGGATAATAGGGATTCTACTGTATATGTGGCATGCCAACTAATCACAGGAGTGAAACATTGAAGACATATCTGGACTTGTAGATGGAATGACCTGGAAGTAGTCAACTGAAACAGTATTTGTGGAGACAGAAATAGTTTTCATTTCAGACCCTTCACCAGAATGGTACGGTGCTCATTCTCTGGGAACCTGCTGTACCAACACAGTAAGCTCCCAAGGCAACAATGATTTGTTTTCCTGCTTCCTTCATGAAGAGACAGAGAGACTGGTACTGCTCAGGGAACCATTTCATCTCTGAGACACCTCAGTGGCATCTTTTATTCCCACCTGAGCAAGTAGACACCTGCTTTCTTCAATATTTGAACCTAAATAACAGCAGCCCACAGTGATGAGGAGGAATACCAGTGTCTTCTGGGAAGAAACACAAACCAAAAACCTCTAGAGTCAGCTGTTTGAAAGCAATTAGAGACAGGGAAAAAATGTTGGCCTTACCGGTGCAGCCGATATACAAGAGTTTTTTTCTAATTCATTAAGTAGATAATAATGGTACATCTGCAGATGGCTGCAGTGATCATGTAATTTGAGAATGATTTACTTATGCCTGAAAATTCGATCCTTGAACTACAAATCTGCACACAGAAAGTGTGGATATTTGCTTCCTTGCGCATCAGATGATGGAGGGCAGGAGTTCCTTTACTCAGTTTTACTCATTTCTCTGTGAAGTGGTCACCGTTCGATAGAGGATGTGGTACTACAGAGGCTGAACTGTGCACTGCTTCTCCCAATTTACACTTGTTTTCTTGAGTTACATTTACAGCATTTCTTCTTGCCATCGTTGGCTCTCTGACCAGCGATGAGATGGGAGAGAAAAGCATTCACACAATATCCAGTCCGGGGGTGGGGAATGGCAGCTGTTGAACAGGGATCATTGCCTCAGTGTCACTGACAGTGGCTTCAGTGAGAATTCTGGCATGAGATCAACAAGCTTTCCTTTGGATCCGTCCATTCTTTCAGAAGCAAAACCTGCATGTGAAATAGCTTAATATGAATCTGTGAAATCAATGGTCTGTGATTGGTAAGATCTCAGCTGGGTGGAACTTGTGACTGTAACTTTATCTGTGGAATCATTGCTTCGAGGAGAAAACTGCAAGAAAGTTTCACTGGGACTCCCTTTGACCAACAATGACTCTTGCCAGAAAAGGGTCACATGCAGGTTGGGAAAATTACAATACTGCTCATGGTTGACCACATTACTCACTTACTTACCCATGGAGAATGGACTCAACATTTAAACTTTGTTTCTTTTTCCAGAGATTTTCTCTGACCTGCTGAGTAGCCCCAGTAGATTTTAAGGGTCCGCAATTTCTTTTTTTTTCAGTGGCCAATTGAGCAAAAACGTGCTGATTCAGTAATTTCTGGCACACCAAGTGGAGATTTTCCGATGTTCCCCTGCTGATCTCTCAGCTGCAGTCATGACTGTTGTGTAAAAATTATAGTAGTAACTTAAAAGTAGAAAATGCAGAATTCACTGTCACTCTGGGAATGAGTTTCACCTTTTCTCCCGGCATTTACATTTTTCCAATTCTTTGAGGCAATGGAATGTCCGTGCAACATTAAACTTGGTGTGTAATTGAATCTATAAGGTGCATCAAGACAACCATCTGGCCTATTCCCCAATATCTTTGATTCCTGACTTTTACAGGTACTTCAATCAATATCGCACATGAATCTGCTCACGAGAATCCTGCATGACTGATGTACTTTCAATTCATCTGTTTCTGATACTCACTTCAGGGTGTTTTCTTAGATTAAAGAGCTTGCTGAATGAAAATGACTGTTGAAAAATGGAGAAAGACAAGGATGGATGGAAACTTCAGATTGGGAATTAAAAGAACAAACTGGAGACACTGATGGGTCAGATTAAGATAAAGTAACGTGCAATTTTCAAGTATGTTAAGGATAAGAAGGTAATGAGAGAAAGTAAAATGTCCGTTCAGGCAACACACAGTGAACATAGTTGAAAAGTAAAAATTTAGGATGTCAAGTACATCATGCAATTCCATAGAAAATTTGCCATGCTGGTCCTTTGTAGGCACAAAGTTATTGCCTACAACGGATGCTGCCTGACCTGCTGGGCTCCTCCAGCATTTAGTATGTTGCCCCAGTTTACCAGCATCTGTAGTCTCTCTTGTTTACCTCTGTGCCTACAAATTTGTGGCAAATTTTCTATGGAATTGGATGATGTACTTGACATCCTAAATTTATACTTTTCAACTATGTTCACTGTGGAGGAGGTGATTGGAGAATTGAGTGGGGAGGGGGGGGAAATGATGGAATTTAGAATAAATCACCATTAAAAGGAGATACAAGATATCCCCAAGGCCCAATGAAATGTATCCCAGGCTGCTATGAGCAAGAGGAGACTGGTGGGGCTCTGAAAAAAAAAGTTCAAATCTTCACTGGCCACAGGTGGATGTAATAACACACCAGGTAACTGCAGGTATAGGAGTCCAACATGCCAGGTATCAAAATTAATGGAGAAAGAGGAATAGTAATCTTCCCTTTGAGTGGCAAGGATTGATGGTTTTGTAAAAGGGAGATTTGACTGAATTGTTCAAAGAGGTAACTAAGGATAGAATTGATGGAGGCGATGTGGACTTAAGCCCCTTTGAAAAAGTTCCCAGGTGGAAAGGCACATGGAATCTAGGACTATTGGATACAAACACATAGCATGGTGACAGGAAGGTAAAGGTGACTTTTTTAGTGAGTAGAAGTTTGTGACCAGTGGAGTACCGTAGACTTATTGCTGCGATCCTTGCTATATGTTACAGTTAGACAAAGACGAACAGGATAGAAACAGGCCCTTGGCGTGCTATGTTCATGCTGATACCACTGGACAATGAAGATTTTGCTTACTGAACACTTTTGTATTTCACAGATTTTAGACCGCTGATCATTAAAATTGCCTTAAAACTTTCATATCACATACCAATTGTTAGATATAATGTATTTTTGTGATTTCCTGTCATATTTTAAGTCTACTTCAAACATACAAAACCATGAAATCCTACATGTCATTGAAAATTCATTTTCTGCCTTCGCACTTGGACTCCTTCCCCGCTGATCTTGGTGCAGACGGTGACGAACATGGTGACAGGTTTCACCAGGACATTGCGTCCTTGGAAAAGGTGTAAGAGGGTGTGATAGTACAGATTCTATCTCCAATGTGTATATGTATATATTGTGGTATAGGATGGTGGTGATTGGCTGAGAGCATAGCCAAGCCTACTGGCAGGTCTTAAAGGGTTGCTCCTAGCCAGACCCAGATCATTCTGGACTGGTCAATCTACATGTGATACACTCCAGTTAATAAAAGCCTTGGTTTGGATCAACAAGCCTTTGATTCTTTCGACGTGCTCGAAGGTTTACAAGGGATGGAGCGTATGATGCGACCAGAACGCCGCAACATTGGCCTGCAGTCAGCTACAGCTCCGAATGACTTTAAGCACTGGGTGAGGTGTTTTGAAGTTTACCTACAACTCTCTGACCCTGCCGTGGAGGAGGACGGCCATCGACTACTAGTATTGATATCTATGGTGTTCCCGAGAGTCTATAAGAGCATCCAGGACGCAGCCACTTATGCCGCAGCCATGAAGGTATTGAAAGGACTCTATGATCAACTGGTAAACAGGGTCTATGCCCGGTACAAACTAGTGACCAGGAGGTAACTGCCCGATGAGTCCTGTAGAGCTTATAGCCAAGCACTAAAGGCACTGGGCAGAGTCTGTGCCTGCTCAGATAGAACTGCTGCTGAGATCACCGACGATCTCATTCGGGATGCCTACGTGGCCGGGGTTCGATCGAATGAGCTGAGGCAGCGCCTGCTAGAACACGGGGGAGAAAACCTAGAGGACGCAACTTGGATCGCAGAGATAATGGAGGCTTCTGTCTTAAGTATGGATGCTTACTCTCAGGGCTAGATCCCACGCGATGAAATGAGTAGGATGCACTCCCTCAACCCTACTACCCCACAGCCCACCGACGGCATGTCGGCCGCCTCTATACTGCCTGATGCGATCCCGAAGTGCTACTTCTGCACAGGAGGGACAAGAACAGCAGGTCCCAGTGTCCGGTGAGGAGAGCCAGGTGCCAAAGTGCCTTAAAAATTGCCACTTTGTTGTAGCCTGTCGCTCCAAAATGGCCACCGTCAAACACAGCGCCGTGAGGCCCAACCGTCACCATCCCATTCAAAGATCTCTTATTCAGAGCTCTCATCCAATGTGAACGAGGGCTCCACCACGCGGCAGCGCTTGACATCACGGGCCAGGCACAGAGCGCGGAAGGTACAGCCCACCCTCGCCGCGAAGACATTGGCCTGCTTGGACCTCCCACACGTAGCAACAACTGCCCAGGCCCAAGCCCCAACTTCAACGACCGCTGCCGCCACCATCGCCGCTACCGATGATGCCAATCAGGTACACGCTGCCGACCAGCGACCCGCCGCTGCCGACCAGCGACCCGCCGCTGCCGACCAGCGACCCGCCGCTGCCGACCAGCGACCCGCCGCTGCCGACCAGCGACCCGCCGCTGCCGACCAGCGACCCGCCGCTGCCGACCAGCGACCCGCCGCTGCCGACCAGCGACCCGCCGCTGCCGACCAGCGACCCGCCGCTGCCGACCAGCGACCCGCCGCTGCCGACCAGCGACCCGCCGCTGCCGACCAGCGACCCGCCGCTGCCGACCAGCGACCCGCCGCTGCCGACCAGCGACCCGCCGCTGCCGACCAGCGACCCGCCGCTGCCGACCAGCGACCCGCCGCTGCCGACCAGCGACCCGCCGCTGCCGACCAGCGACCCGCCGCTGCCGACCAGCGACCCGCCGCTGCCGACCAGGGACCCGCTGCCGCCAACAACTGCCCATCTGACCGCCCCACCACCGCCGAATGCAAGCAGCGACCCCCAGCACTTACTGTTGGTTGGCCGACACCCCCAGCAGGCTGCAGGCAGCAGTCCCAGCTCCTTGATGCTGACAGCTCCAGCCCAACTGTTTCTGTGACGTTACCATGCACACGTAGTGCATTACAGGCCCGACGCTGCGTGACATCACCTAAGACTCCACTGTTCCCAGCATAGGCCTCTGCATCAGTGACTCTGGACCAGGACTGCCCCCAGCCCCTTACAAAAGCAATGGAGCTGATTAAAGTGCATGGACACCATACCAATTGCTTATTTGACTCAGGGTCATCCAAGAGTTTTATCCGTCCAGACCTGGCCCACCGTTGCGGACTGGTCATTCGCCCACTGACCAGAAGATTTCGTTGGCGACCAGTTTACACTCGAGTGGGGTAAAGGGGTACTGCGTGGTGACCCTGAAAGTCTAGGGCATCACATTTACCAATTTTAAACTGTTAGTTCTCCCCCAACTGTGCGCTCCAGTATTGCCGGGACTGGATTTTCAGTGCCAGTTCTGAACTGTTTCCCTGCACTATGGGGGGCTCCATGCCCCACTCTCTGTCTGTAATCACTCCACCCACCCCAGAGGCCTCCTGCCAGTGACAGCCCAAGCCACCCGGCCCCCACTTGTAGCCTCCAGCACTCTTCGCAAACCTCACCCCTAGCTGGAAACCAGTGGCCACCAAAAGCTGGCAGCATAGTTACGAGGACAAGAAATTCATCACAAGCGAAGTGCGCAGACTGCTAGACGAGGGCATTATCAAACCCAGCTCAAGTCCCTGGAGGACCCAGGTGGTGGTTGTTAAAAATGGGGAGAAGCCGCGGATGGTGGTTGACTACAGTCAGACAATCAACCGCTTCACGCTGCTGGATGCGTACCCCCTCTCATGGATGTGGTGAATCAGATCGCCCAATACCATGTGTTCTCCACCATTGACTTACGTTTGGCCTATCACCAGCACCCGATCCGCCAAGTAGACCGACTTTTGACGGCCTTCAAAGCGAACGGGTGGCTGTATCAATTCCTCAGGGTACCCTTTGGGGTCATGAATGGTGTCGCGGATTTCCAGCAGGAAATGGACCGGATGGTAGACCAGAACGGACTAACAGCTACTTTCCCGTATCTGAACAATGTCACCACCTGCGGCCATGACACGCAGGACCATGATGCCAACCTCGAGAAATTTTTTCAGACTGCGATTCAGCTGAACTTAACCTACAATTTCGACAAGTGTGTCTTCTGGACCACTCGGCTTGCAATTCTACGTTGTGTGGTGGAGAACGGGGTGGTAATGCCAGACCCTGACCATATGCGTCCCCTCATGGACTTGCCCCCCCCACCCCACTCCCAATAGGCATTCAGACGTTGCCTGGGATTTTTCTCTTTCGATGCCCAATGGGTTCCACACTATGCCGACAAGGCACAGCCACTTATCAAGACCACCTCCTTCCCCCTATCAACCGAAGCCAAAGCGACCTTCGACCGCATCAAATCGGAGATCACCACTGCAACGCTGTATGCCGAATGAAAATCAGTGGCAAAACATTTTTAGGTCATTTGAAATAACGCAATGTGTCCAAATTCCTATGCGATACAACAAATCTGAAATTATCTTTGTGTTTATCTTGAAGTCGTCTATCATAATCCCCAAATTTCTTTTCAGGAAGCCAACCTTTTGAAAAAAATTCTTGTCCAAGTGTAATCACTCCTTATCTGTCCAAAGTCCCCCTTCCCAGCACTTGATCTGAAGGCTTTGTTTGCCATGGTGATCAAGTGCACATCTACATACTTCCAGGTTTCAAGTCTGCTTCCACCACCCACCTAAACAGTGCATTCCAGATTCCAACCACCCTCTGGATGTAAAGGTTCTTCCTCAGATCCCCTCTTTAACTCTGTACTCCAAACCCATGCCCTTCAGTCTTATTTCAGCTATGAGGAAGGGTTTCCAACTCTATCTTGTTCACATTGCTCATAATTTCATACACTTGTTTCAGTTCCTCTTCAGCTTCCTCTGCTCCAAGGATGACAAACCCAGTCTCCACAATCTCTCCCCATCACCAGCAAACCTCTTTGGAAATCTGCTCAGTGTAATCACATCCTTCTTCTCGAATGGCAACCAGAAAAGCACACAGCATTCCAACTGTGGTCTAGCTAAAATTTTATTAAATTGCACACTCTTGCATTCTATGTTCTTGCGAGTGAAGGCGACTATCCTTTATGCATTCTTCACCAAACTACCACTCGTGTTCCCACCTTCACTAATCTGTGGACTAATAAATAAAGGTTCCTCAATATTCCTTATGGCTCCACCATTGTTGCTAATGCCCTACCTTTTTAGTTCCTAATTGCACCACCTCATACTTTCAAGCATTAAATTCCATCTTTCCAGCTAATCAATATCTCCTGCCATCTGTTCTCTCACATCAGCTGGAACTTCCAGTTGCTAGCCATTTTAATTCCTCTTCCCATTCCCACACCGGCCTGACTGTCCTCAGCTTTATTCATTGCCAGGGTGAGGCCAAACACAAACATGTGTTTGTGTACTTGAATCCCCATGGCAAACGAAGCCGACAGACGAAGTGCTGGTAAGTGGTACTTTGTATGATAAGGTGTTGAGTACACTGGACTATAAATTTTTTTCAAAAGTTTTGCTTCCTGCAAAAAAAAAGGGGATTAAGATGGACAACATCAAGTAGAACACAAAGATAATTTCAGATTTTCTGTATCATGTAGTAAGTTGGAGAAACGTTAAATTAACTTTTATTAAATTTAGCATGTTTAATCCCATAATTGCTTTGGTTCAACTGACCTAAAAATATTTTGCCACTGATTTTAGTTTGTACTCAACATTTGATGCCTCTCGTGTCAGTGTCCAACAATAATTGGCCAGCATTAATGGATTCTACTTGCCAAAATTCCATGTTACCATGGTCACAATGTCTTGATGAAACCTTTCACCATGTTCATCACTGACTACACCAAGATCAGAGGGAAGAAGCCCAAGCCCGAACTTGCATGAAGAACAGCATGGGTAGCCTACAACCTAATAGTATGAAGATTGAATTCCCCTCCTCTGATCCAGTTCCACTGTTCCCATTCCTCCAACTTATTCTAATACATACTTTTCACTCATGCCAGAGCCCAGTGGTCTCCACCTCTACTCCCTGTCTACCTCTCCCACCTTCATCTGTTCAGTATCCAACTACCAACCTCTCCTCTTATTTCGACTACAAAAGCTTGAGAAATACTTCATCCGTCAATGTCATTTCCAGAATATAAAACAGACTACAATCAAGCACTGGATTTATTTATGGACAGTTTTTTTTTAGTGGCCATTTAAAGCTTGTTTAATAATTTTTTCATCACAGTTTCAAGTGCATAGATTTTCACAACCTACCTGCTCAGATCAATTCTGTTATTGATAGCAGCCCAGTGAAGAAGTGTTACATTTTCTTTATCAGGTTGCCGAACATCATAACCTGCTTCAACTAGTTCTCGACAGCGGTCAAATATTCCATACCTGGAAAGGAAGGAAAATAACATTGTTCCATTTGTCTGATAATTTGTTTCATCATTAACTTCCATCTCCGTTCTCAGCACCTACACACAGATGAGTGAATGATACAGTTCAATGTTCAACTTGTAAAAGTGCTCTGACTCAGTCTGATGATGAAATTCCTACGCTCAATCACTCAAAAATATTGAGATGATCCTCTTGGAAGGTGACAGTATGCTATAATTGGTTTCATAAAACTTAAGCTACAATACATGGCAGAAAGATAACCATTATGTCAACCTTCTATAGGAGTTCTTTCAAGAGCACCCTGGTCAACTGCATCATAGTGTGGTGCAGTTTCTGCAGAGAAATTGGTAGGACAATCCACAGGACCACAAGAGTGGCAGAAAGGATCACCGGAGTCTCCCTCCTCTCCCGCCCCCTCCCCCCCCAACATCAACCAGGATTATTGTCTGGAGGTGCGCAAAATCATTGAGGACCCCTTCCACCCCACACAGCTGCTTCTGTCGGGAAAGAATTACAGGAGTATCAGATCCAGAGCCACTAGGCTGAGGAACAGCTCCTTCTCACAGGCAATAAGAATGCTGAATGACCAAAGGATCTACTCACACTAATCACTCGAGACACTCATATGTACAAAGCAATATTTATTTTCATAGATAAAATACTTGTCCTGTATTTGTATGCGTGTTATGTCTGGTTGTGTGTCAGCCTGTTTTGCATTGAAGACTGACGAATGTCGTTTCGTCGAGTTGTACTTGTATAATCGGATGACGATAAACTTGACTTACCTAGTACCAATTATTAGAAACTGCATGGGTGTGGTGGGAACTGTATCTTGAACGTTTCTAGCTTCTTCCTTATTCCACCAATACTCGTAGTTTAAGCTCACATACAAACACTTCACAATCAGGTTTAATACCATGAATATGTGTCCCAAAATGTGTTATTTTGCAGCAGTATTGTGCATTACAGATGCAAAATTACTAGAACTTACAATTCTGTAAATATAAGCTTAAAAATGAATAACTAGTGCAAAAAAGAGAAAAAGTGAGCTAGTGTCCATAGGTTCACTGTCCATTGAGAAATGCGATGACAGAGGGCAAGAAACTATTTTTATACCGCTGGGTGTTCGTCTTCAGGCTCCTCCTGTACCTCCTCTTCCTGATGGTGGCAGTGAGAAGAAGGCATGGCCTGGGCAGCGAGGGTCATTGATGAAAGAAGTTGCTTTCTTGAGGGACTGCCTCCTAAAGATATCCTTAATGGAGTGAAAACTAATGCTCATGATGAGTTGTCAAATTTAGAACCCTCTGAAGCCTGTTCTTGTCCTATGCATTGGCACCTCCATACCAGACAGTGCTGTAGTCAGAATGCTCGCCACAGCACACCTGTAGAAATCTACAAGTCTTTGGTGACGTATCAAATCTCCTCATGAAATATAGCCACTGGCGTGCCTTCTTCATGATTACATCGACATGATGGACCCAGAATACGTCTTCAGATGTTAACACCCAGGAATTTGAAGTTTCTTACCCTCTCCACTGCTGACCCCCTCGATGAGGACTAGTTCGTGTTCTTCTGGCTTCGCCTTGCTGAACTCCACAATCAAGTCCTTAGTTCTGGTGATGTTGAGTGCAAAGTTGTTGTTGTGAAACCACTCAACTAGCTGATCTATCTCACTCCTGTCCACTTCTTCATTGACATCTGTCATTCTGCCGGATTTTGGCCAAGTATTAAGGGATTATATTCGCGACAACTCTCAAGAATTCTTTCACAGTTCTACAAGAGACAGAAAATTTTTTGCCAATGAACAGAAGTTTGCCCTTATTGATCTCACTGTATATGTCCGTGGTCACTCAAGAAAATTTACATAAAATTAGCAAAGAAAACAGGCCATTTACACCAAATGGTCTCCTCTAGTAATCAAGCTCCAAATCAGCCAACTCTCACTTCTTTTATCCCACCAAATGAACTACTCCTTCATGCATTTCTCGAACTTGCAGTTACCCAATTTCTAATTAAATGTTCAACTTGCCATGAGCTTCAATGGCTACTCATGACATTAAGTTCCACACTTTAACTACAGGTACTCTCTGCATTAATTATATTGTCATCCTATTTTTGTACTCCTTCCCAACTGGAAACGTGAGAATTCCGCAGACAATTCCATTGTACCAAAATACTCCATCACCTGCTCAGCGTTACTGAATTGGGATGACATTCTTAGCAAGTTTCCAAACACAAGTATTCTTTTCTGCAGTGGAAGGAAACCATTTTATGCAATATAAATGAGCGAGTGATAATATCGTGTAAATGAGAGGAATAGGTGCAAGGACCAAAGGATAAAAGCTGAGAATGCAAATAACTTGCACTTCATCATATATCTCTGGGATTCTGATTTAGCAACTTCAAGGAAAAAGGATAGTGGATTCTTTGGAAAGGCTGACAAGATGGTTTTCAAAGTTTTTTTTATGTAAAAAGATCATAGTTAAAACTAAATGCACAAGCCAACCAGCATTTAGCCTCCACAGATGCTGCCTGACCCATTGAGTTCCTCCAGCCGTGTTTGTTAGCAAATTTTTTTTAATTGCCAACGGTCCAACCATTACCTTGTTGAATCACTTTACATCTGTTGGTGACTCAAGGCAAAGACCCATGCAGACTTGCTGGTGAATTTGGACAAGGGATTCTCACCAGGCGGCGGACTGCTAGAGAGAGGCTGAAGGGTGACAACCTAGATGCGAGAGTGTGCCAAGATCGTATTGGAGGTTGGATCTGGAGCTCGGGTTGCCAATAGTTTGGACTGAAGGCTGTGTGGCTGTGGAAGCACTGGAGGCAAATCCATGGACACTCGAGTGACTTTGGGGAATTCTCTTCTCCTTCTCTTTTTCTGCCTGCAGTGCCAGGCAACTTGTGCTAATGGCAAATCTTTGTCTGTCTGGCAGTCAACTAAAAGAAATGTCATGTAGTATCACATTTTTTGTTTTAATACATGACAATAAAAGAATATTGAATCTTGGAATCCTTGTGTTCTCCATTTGATTGTAAGTATATAAATTATATCAACCAAGTTGCACATCTAAATTTACAAGTTCTAGTATCCAAAGGATACCAGCAGTTGTTTGGTTTTACAATCACTGCCTTTAATTTGAGAATCGAGAGGCAACCAAAGATAACTTACATGATCAGCCCTGGTGCCTGTGATCTGGCTATATTCCTCACTGAAAAGGAAGCTCAAGTCCTTTTCCAATTGAGATCATTCCAATGGAATAACATCCTTTCCCTAAAATGAGACATTCTTATTCACATGCTGCCAAACTGAGTTAGAGCAGAGAATGGGCTAAAGTGAAGACAATCCAAAAATGGGACTTTATATGATTTTGTCTTAAATCTGTGTACAGACTTGCAATGTATATGCTGGCTCGATTAATAATCCAATATCGGACCAATAATCTGAAGGATGAGTCCAGATTCTCCAATGGAATACTGAAAATTCATATTCAGTCAAAAAACTAAAAATATCGCGATACTTTTGAAAGATAATATTGTACACGACTGGATTCAGGTAACCCATTACCTCTGTGCTTGCTGATACGATTGGGTCCACATTAGGTAATGTCTTAGCTTTAATATTCCCACTTCTTATCCAAAGCCCTACATAGTTTCACACCTCTTGGCAACCTTCTATAAATCTTTGAGGTTCCTGCCTCTCCTAATGGTTGCCACTTGCTGATTGTCAAATTAATTCAAGTCAAGTCAATTGTCATTTGATTCTACAAGTACAATCCAATGAAACACTTTTCTCTGTTAAATAATTGTTGTTCCACTGGCACCAGTGTTCAGTCCTGAGCTCTAGAAGTTTATCCCTCAGCCTCTACACGTCTCTTTCCTTAATTAAGGTGTTCTATCGTGTAGCTAAATTATTTGCCCTCATATCTTCAGGAATTCGGAAACATTTTGGTCACTGAACCAGCTCGAACTGCTTTTGCAACATTAAAGGCAGCATATAAATGTAAATTGCTGCTGTTTGCTTGAAACAGTTTTGCTTTAATCTCAAATATCAGCTTTCAGGAGGAGTCACCTGATGGAGTAGTGGCTGATAGGGTAAAACCAGCCCTCTCCAGAAAAAAAAGTCAAGACAAAGCTTAACAAATATAAAGTATAAGAAATAGAAGATAAAGTTGCAGAGAAGAGAAAGAAGGTGGCATCCAAGAAGGAAAAAGTAAAAACAATGGGAAAAAAAGAAGAAAAGTCACCGGAAAAGAAAGGAGAAGGCCTTGCCTGCACAAAGGAACAGGGAGCCGTGGTGGCGAAGAGCGCCCAATCTCCGAGGTTGGCGCCGGCTCCACGGAGTCATGACCCCCCACCCACCCGACCAGTGGACTGCAAAAATGGCTCTCTGAGCCAAACAAAAGTGCGCAATTAAAAGTAAAAGGAAACACCGACGGGAGGGGGGCTCAGCTGAGGAGCGGGCAACCACGGCGCGACCCGCTGAGGGACGCCCGACACTAGGGCTCTCAGCTGGAAGATGAGGAAGGTGGCAAGAAAGGGAGTGAGGAACCAGGCAAGGAAGAAAGTCGACGGGGCGAATGGCAAGAGGAGCAGCAGCAGGAGGTCTGACAGATGAGCAGCCCAGGAGGGGAGGATCAACAACAAGAGGCCAAGCAAGAGGCCCGACAAAGTGATACAATCAACTCATCAGGAGAATCAGAAGAGACACAGATACAAAGAGAAGAAGACAAACACAGGTACAGACACAGGAGAAAGAAGAAAACCAAGATCTTCACAGAGAAATAGAAGGTAAAACAGTTATGGACAGAATATAGATAAAACTTTTTTTGAAGAACAAGTGAGAGCATTAAAAGAATGGTTGTCATTAGAATTTAGTGCAATTAAAAGAAAAATGAAAGCAGAAGATAAAATGCAAAGATTAGAGCTGGTCATGACAGAAATAGGGAAAAGAGTAGAAAATGTGGAAGAACGAGAAACAGCTGTAGAAATGGAAGTAAACGACTTGAGGAAAATTGGAAGAAAGTGACAAAAAAATTAAAGAGTTGTTAGCTCAGAAAATTGATATGTTGGAAAATTATAGTAGGTGAAACAACATAAAAATAGTGGGCCTGAAGGAAGATGAAGAAGGCACAGACATGAAGGAATTTATAAAAGAATGGATCCCAAAGGTCCTGGGAACGACAGAAATGCAGGAAGGAATGGAAATAGAAAGTGTGCTGACAAGATCATTTTAAAAGTTTTTTTTATATAAAGAGATCATAGTTAAAACTAAATGCACTAGCTCCGAAACCGCAGACACATCAAAAACCAAAATACACCTTAGTAAAATTTTTGAGATATACGACAAGAGAAAATATACTGGAGCGGGCAAGGAATAAAATTAGAGAAGATAATAAACCATTGGAATACAAGGGTCAAAAATTATGTTTTTACCCAGACATAAGTTTTGAACTCTTAAAGAGGAAAGAGTTTACTACAGCAAAATCAATTCTATGCAAAAATGGTTATAAATTAATGTTAAGGCATCCAGCCGTGCTTAAAATATTTATACCCGGGGAGCAAAACAGACTGTTCTCGGATCTGGAGGGAGCACAAGAATTCACAGAGCGTTTGCAGGATAGAAGGAGAGATGAAGAGATGTAATAAGAATGAAGAACAGTTATCTTTTTCTTTGGCTTGGCTTCGCGGACGAAGATTTATGGAGGGGGTAAAAAGTCCACGTCAGCTGCAGGCTCGTTTGTGGCTGACAAGTCCGATGCGGGACAGGCAGACACGATTGCAGCGGTTGCAGGGGAAAATTGGTGGGTTGGGGTTGGGTGTTGGGTTTTTCCTCCTTTGCCTTTTGTCAGTGAGGTAGGCTCTGCGGTCTTCTTCAAAGGAGGTTGCTGCCCGCCAAACTGTGAGGCGCCAAGATGCACGGTTTGAGGCGATATCAGCCCACTGGCGGTGGTCAATGTGGCAGGCACCAAGAGATTTCTTTAGGCAGTCCTTGTACCTTTATAATATATAAAGATGTAAAAACAATGTATATGAAGAGAACTAAAGAGGGAAAAGAGAGGGGAAGGAAGGAAGTAAGGGGGAAAAAAGGGAGAACTTTGTTATATGTGTAAAAAAAAAGTGTTTTCTGGGGGGGTTGGGGGGAGAGAATAACCGTCACTGTGAAATCAGTTGATGCTTGCGAACAAGATCGCAATCCAAATGGAAAGGGGAGTTGTGGTTGCCCGGAAAGGGATAAGGGGCAACTCAGAGAGGGGGAGGGGCATTTGGAGTTAAGGTAATATTGGGTATGGGAATTGTTAGAGTATTTTATGCTTTAAATATGAAGGGAAAAACTGAGAGATGAAAATGGGTAAAAGGGAGATGGAGGTGGTGAGGAAGCGGAAAGGAGGCGTAAACAGGATATAAGATGGCCACGTTGAACAATATGACTATAAACATTAATGGAATACATAACCAAATTAAAAGGAAGAGGCTATTAAATTTACTGAAAAAAGAAAAAATAGATATAGCATTTGTGCAGGAAACGCATCTAATTCAAAAGCTAGAGGTGTAGCTATATTAATTAATAAAAATGTACCAATAAAAATAGAGGAGGAAATAATAAATCCAGCAGGGAGGTATGTAATGATAAAGTGTCAGATATACTCAGAATCTTGGAATTTGCTCAATATATATGCACCTTATGAGGAGGATCAAAAGTTAATGCAAGATATTTTTTTGAAGATTGCAGATACACAAGGAAATATATTGATAGGAGGAGAATTTAACCTTAATTTGGATCCAATTTTGGATAAAACTGGACAAAAGAAAAGCAAAAAGAATAAAGTGGCCAAATGTATGGTTAAATCACTGCAGGAAATGAAACTTATGGTTATATGGAGGAGGCAACACCCAAGAGAGAAGGAATATTCACATTATTCGAGTAGGCATAAAACATACTCAAGGATTGATATGTTTTTGTTGTCAGCCCATATTCAAGGGAGAGTTAGGAAAACTGAGTATAAACCTAGATTACTATTTGATCATTCACCCCTGTTATTAGTAATAGAACTGGAGGACATCCCACCAAGAACATATAGATGGAGGTTAAATTCCATGCTACTTAA
Source organism: Narcine bancroftii (assembly GCF_036971445.1). Classification (NCBI taxonomy): domain Eukaryota; kingdom Metazoa; phylum Chordata; class Chondrichthyes; order Torpediniformes; family Narcinidae; genus Narcine; species Narcine bancroftii. The sequence goes on along the minus strand of NC_091479.1, from coordinate 102,474,196 downwards.
CCATATAACCATTTACGGAGCGGAAACAGGCCATGTTGGCCTTTCGAGTCCGCGGTTCACTGATTTTGTGCGCCCTCTTCAGGCATTGGTCCCGGTAGATCTTCATTCAATGCCGGTGGAAAAAGCCAGGAATTTAGAGAGTTTATTGAATGCCAAATTAAAACATATTTTGAAATAAACATGGAATCAGTGAAAGACAAATTTATATTATGGGACACAATGAAAGCCTTCATTACAGGGCATATAATAAGTTATGTAACTAAGATGAAAAAGGACTACAATTGTGAAATAGAGCAGTTGGAAAGGGAGATAGTAAGTATGGAAAAGGAACTCGTAAAAAAGGATGATATAATGAAAGGGAGAGAATTGGCAGACAAAAAAAATAAAATATGAAACATTACAAACATACAAGGTGGAGAAGAACATAATGAAAACAAAGCAAAAGTATTACGAACTGGGAGAAAAAACACATAAAATATTAGCCTGGCAACTTAAAACAGAACAAGCTAAAAGAACTGTATTGGTATCAAGGAAAAAGAACAAACAAATTACATATAATCCAATAGAGATTAATGAGAACTTTAAGGAATTTTATGAACAATTATACCAAACTGAGAACGAGGGGAAAGATGATAAAATAGAAGAGTTTAGCTAAAATTGAACTGCCAAAATTGCAAGAGGAACAAAACAAACTGATAAAAACCATTTGAAATAGAGGAAGTACAGGATAGATTAAAAAAGATGCCAAACAATAAAACACCAAGAGAGGATGGATTTCCAATAGAATTCTATAAAACATTTAAAGAGTTATTAATTCCTCCTCTCCTGGAAGTAATGAACCAGATAGAAGAAACTCAAAACTTGCCAGATTCATGTAAGACAGCAATAATTACAAAGACGGGGAAGGATCCACAATACCAGCATCACGTAGACCAATATCTCTACTTAACTCAGATTATAAGATAATAGCGAAATTATGAGCAAACAGATTGGCCGATTGTGTACCAAAAATAGTAAAACAAGATTAAACTGGATTTATTAAGAAAAGACGAACAGCAGATAATGTCTATAAACATTAACCTAATTCATGCAGTTCAAGGAAATAAGAAACCAACAGTGGCTGTTGCTTGAGATGCAGAAAAAGCCTTTGACAGAGTAGAGTGGAACTATTTATTTAAAGTATTACAGAGGTTCAATCTACCAGAAAAATATATTAATTGGATAAAAGCATTGGATAATGGACCATCGGCAAAGGTAACAGTAAATGGATATGTATTGAGCCAATTTAAATTAAGTAGGTCAACTAGACGGGGATGTCCATTATCCCCTCATTGTTCGCCTTAGCAATAGAACCATTGGCAGAACTGATGTACAGAAAATGAAATAAAAAGGATAAAAATAAAGGAGGAGTATAAAATCAGCTTATTTGCAGATGACCTAACAGAACCAGAAATATCAATAAAAGAATTACATAAGAAATTGAAGGAATATGGAGAAATATCAGGGTATAAGATCAATGCAAATAAAACTGAAGTAATGCGGATTATAGAGAATTTTTAAAAGAATCATCATTTAAATGGCAAGCACAAGCAATCCGATACCTAAGCCACTTGTACAACCTAAATTATCAGCCACTAATAAAGAAATTGCAGGAAGACTTAGAACATTGGAAAGAATTACCGCTAACGTTGATAGGGAGGGTAAATTGCATTAAAATGAATGTCTTCCCAAGGATACAATACTTATTTCAATCGTTACCAATTCCCTTAACTGAGAAATTCTTTAATGAACTAAAGAGAATAATAAGAAAATTCTTCTGGAAAGGGGGTAAACTGAGGGTAGCATTAGATAAATTAATAAAGAGGTATAACCAAGGTGATTTGCAGTTACCAAACTTTAAAAATTATTATAGAGCCGCACAATTAAGGTATTTATCAGACTTTTACCAGACAAGGGAAAAACCAGTCTGGACTAAGATAGAACTAGATAAAATAGGGGAGAAGTACCGGAACATATACTTTATAAGTGAGATGAAAAGCTGGTACAATATAAAAGCTCACCAGTATTGCATCATTTACTTAATATATGGAAGAAGATCCACTTAGAAAGGAAAAAAATGAATTACCAAATACCAAAATTGTTATTGACACAAAACCCATTAATCCTTTTTACAATAGATAACCTTTCCTTTAGAGAATGGGAGAGAAAAGGAATCAAAAGAATAGAAAATTGTTTTTTGGGAAATAATTTATTAACATTTGAACAGTTGAAGTACAAATATAGAATAACTCATGGTACAATGTTTGCATATCATCAACTGAAAGCTTATTTAAAGGATAAATTGGGAAACAGAAATTACCAGAAGGAAGCAGCTTTGAATATGTGATTACAGACACAATGATAATTAAAAGATTTATAATGAACATGTACATCAAGTTGCATGATAAGGAAAATGATGAAATAAGCTATAAACCCAAACAAAAGTGGGAAAAGGATTTAAACATAAAGATAAAAAATGAAGCAGGGGGAAAAGTTATGTTCTGGAACTATGAAGAACATAATAAACACAAGGTTACGCATGATACAGTATAATTGGTTACACAGGTTATATATCACTCCGCAAAAATTAAAAGAATGGGATCCAACATTATCAGATAGATGTTTTCGCTGTAAGAAGGAAATGGCAACAACAGTACATGCAATTTGAGCATGTACGAAAGTGAAAAAGTTTTGGGAAGATCTAAATCAGATATTAAATAAAATCACAAAAAATAACATACCAATAAATCCAGAGATCTTTCTTCTAAGTAATATAAGTAAAGAATTAGGCCTCAAATTGGATAAAGTAGCAAAAAAGTGTATAATGTCAACTTTAAAATGGAAGAGAGCATGAGAATACAGCAATGGTACATGGAAATGAATAAATGTATTCCATTGGAAAAAATAACATATAATTTAAAAAATAAAGTCACATTATTTGAACAAATTTGGGAGGGCTTGCCTCGGACCTCCACCCCCTAAAATGATAAGAAGACAAAAATGATTTGATTCAGTGTGTAAAAGCAGATGACGCATTTTTCTTGTTTATTTTTCATTGTGTGAAGACATTGTTTCATGGTTTTATTGTATTGTATATGTTGAATATTTATTGGTCTTGGAGGGGGGTGGGAAGGGACGGAGGGAGGGTAGGGGGGGAAAAGGAGAAAATGCCACTGTGTATATTTAATGAGAAAAGTTTGTATATATTTTGGTTGATATGGTTCACACCGTGAAAAATAAAAAATTATATTAAAAAATATCAGCTTTCAGGGCATCCTCAAACCACGGGCAAATTTCCAATCGTCCTTTAATTTTCAACCAGATTCCAAATGGATTTGGTTTATTTTTGGTCATACCCAATTATATCACAATTATACTACACACCTTTTAGTCCAGTTAGTTTTATAAGCCTCACAGGCAAGGAACAAACTCCTTTGCCAGTAACATTTCTATTTATCTCTCTAATTCTGCCACAAGTTTGCTGGCAAAGGGTTTATGCATTGCAAAGACGCAGGTAACTGAAGAACATCATAAACACTTGAACATTATAACCTGGAGGGATACAATTTAAATCCAACAAAACTGAAATAAAAAATGTAAATAAAACAGCTTGCCACACTGATTGCCTGATATATATATGGAAAAGACTAAAAAAGTAATTTAGCTGGCTTGTGGACAATAACTACATTGAGACAAAGCTCTATTAATAAATCCTTACTATAATAAGTTGTAACCAAAAGCCTTTGTAAGGTAATGCTACACTTGCATAATACCAAATTTTATAATTCATGTCAATCCTTCTCATCTGACAAACTAAATTAGAATTTGAAAAGATAGGAGGTAAACAAGACGACTGCCGACGCTGGAAAACTGGAGCGACATGCAAAGTGCTGGAGGTTGCCAGAGTGTGTGGATGGGAAGATGACACTTCGTGACAAATACCCTTCATCAGAAATTTAAAATGATAGATTTGTACAAGGAGATTTTACTCTTTAAGTCACAAGTGGTTGTTGCCAGCTGCAGTGACAATGGAGTGATTTGGTGCTTAATGACTCATTAAATTGGGCTGTGTGAAGGTAGTCAGTGTATGCGAACAGAACAAAATAATCGTAACAACATTGGGAAAGTATCTGCAGCGCTCGCATGCACACCCAAACCCCCACCCACACCATCATGCTCATGTTATATGGGGAAGAGCCAAATGTGGAGATTGAATGAAGACGAGTGGGGTCAGTGCACCGAGTGAAGGACCAACATTTAAACCTAACCTTAATGATGGGATGAAAATCTGTCTCGAATGGAATTGTTCTTAGTAAAAACGCAGTTGCTGGAGAAACTCAGTAGGTCAAACAGTGTAATTTATGTCACAGACTAAAGATCAGTAACCAATGTTTCAGGCCTGAAGTCCACTGTTTGACCAGTTGAGTTTCTCCAGAAACGGTTTTTACTTCAACCACAGTATCTGCAGACTTTCGTGGTTATTGGAATTGTTCTTTTGAGCTTAGTTAGATTCAATCAAAGTCTGAGTGGATACAGACCATTGTTATTTCACCCACTGCATTTAGATTGGCTAGAAAATTCAGCTATTTTGATACTTTTTTTTCTAAGCCTGGCCACAAAATAATTAACGTTTGAGGGACAGTGATAAAGGGGCCAAAGAGGGTGGAAGCCTGGGAGGAAGGAAGGGCAGGACAAGTTTCTCTCTGCATCTGGCAGATATATTTCTGATTCATTCAGCAAAACAATTGTTTTGTAAAAAATTTGTCTTTGCTTCATAGTTCACTGGGATAAATAAATCATATGGAAATGTGCATGGATCATGAATGATCTAAAGAACCAGGTGATGAAATTAAACATGTTCTTCCTTTATCTGAGAATGTTGCGTTTTCCACAATTTCCAACATTTATTGATGTTAAGCTGCTTAGCTCTCTCCTCCTGCTGTTTAAACCAACCCGAGCCAGAGACACCACTGTTAAATAATCTGCAGCAAAAGCTCCCTAAAAGTAGTCCCAACGTTTTAGCTTTATGCTGATTTCTTAAAAGCTGTGAGCTCTGCATTATTTTCAGTTTAGGGTCCTGTGGATCTGTAGGCAAAAATAGCCTTTAAAACATATCAGAATCCTAGAAACAGGCCCATCAGCCCAATTTGTGGGTGCTAAGTGTTGCTGACCCAAGCTCAGTCCCATTTGCCTATATCCCTCTGAACCTTTCATATCGATGTACCTGCCTAGATGGACTCCACCCCTACCACTTCCTCCAGAAACCTGTTCCATATACCCACCACCGACTGTGTGGAAAAGGTTGTCCCTTAACCTTTCCCCCCTCTCACCTTCATGATCTTATGCACCTCTTTAAGGTCACCCACAGTCTCTTACACTCCAGTAAAAACATCTTCAATCTTTCCCTTCAACTCAGGTTTCCCCCCCACCCCCGCCTTCCCCACCTCCCCTGTGTGCCAGTAACATTCTCATGAACTTTTTCTGCACCCTTTCCAATTTGGTGACATCCTTCCTCTAGCTAGATGACCAGAACTGCACACAATTCTCCAAAAGTGGTCTCACAATATCTTATACAGCTATCACAAATCAATCTAATGCATCTATTCAATACCTTAACAGATGAAGGCAAGTGTGTCAATGCCTACTCCACCATCTACCTTGGTTGCCACATTTGAGAAATTGGACCTGTAACCTTGGTCTCTCTGGTGTACAACATGTTCCAGAGTCCTGCCATATACCATGCAAATTCTGCCCTGGTTTAACTTCCCAAAATGTAACACTTCATGCTTGTCCAAGTTCAACTTCATCCACCGTTCCTTGCACCCTTTCTCCAGTTATTATGTTTTATTTTAAATCAAATATCGATTGAATAAAACAATATATCAGATCCACTTTTCATAACACCTGAAATACGGAAATATTTTTCAATACTCATGTCACAAATACTTCCTAACAAGTTTGAAAACTTAGTCAAATGGTTCTCAATGATGTAACCATAACATTTTATTCAACCCTGAACCAATCCATCTCCAACTTCTATATTATAACCAGCCTCCATCTCTGACTAAGCTTCATTGACACCGAAACTTATTCACAGATTTGTTACCCTCGGACTTCATTCACCCAGTGTCTGCAAACCACCTTCAAAGCCTACAGGTTTCACACATTTTTCAAACTCTGAACTTATTAACTTCCAACACGCACCAAGCTCCAGTCAACCATTCTTTGTCAGAATCAGAATTTATTGTCATGAACATGTCACCAAGTTCATTGGTTTATGACTGCATCACCAGTGCAAACATTTATAAAAACCACCTCACAAAAATAAATAAAAATAGTGCAAGAAAAAGTCGAAGTAAGGTAGTGTCTATGGTTCATGGATCATTCAGAAATCTGATGGCGGAGGGAAAGAAGCTGTCCTTGTGTCGCTGAGTACTCATCTTTGGGCTCCTGTACCTTTTCCCCCTGTTGGTAGCAGAGTGAAGAGGCCATGGCCTGGGTGGTGAGGGTCCTTGAGGATAGAGGATGCTTTTTTAGACACCGCCTCTTGTAGATGTCCTTGATGTTTTCTCTTGTCCTGAGCATTGGCACCTCCATACCAGACACTGATGCAACTTGTCAGAATGCTCTCCACGGTATACCTGTTGAAGTTTTCGAACGTCTTCGGTGACAAACCAAATCTACTCAAACTCCTCACAAAGAATAGCCACTGGCAAGCCTTCTTGGTGACTGCATTGACGTGGAGCCCCCAGGACAGGTCCTTGGAGATGTTGACACCCAGGAATTTCTTGACCCTCTGCACTGCTGTCCACTTGTGCAGATATGCATTGTTTCCAGGTGCTCATCACCTTCAGGGTGAAATTCCTTGAAGGATTTAACCCTCATTATTGTAGGAACACCATCCACCCCTACATCCCTTAGTGCTATCTGCCACTGATTCTAATTTGTTCAGCTCCAATTCACTCTCTGCATGCCCCACTCCCATAAGACCTTCATCAAAAGAGACCTCTCCATTAAGATTTTGGCCACTTTTCCAAGTAGCCCCATTGTTCCTCAGCATTAACCTTTGTCTGAATAAATTTGCAAAATATGTTGGTGGAAGCCACTCCAGAATAGTTTCATATTTTTGATGCAAGATGAGATTTAGTAGTTGAAAGATAGCTAGATTTAAATGAAATATTATGTCTGCAACAACTTTCGGAATTTTTTTTAAAAACATCAGTCTCGAATCAAAATACAACAGGTTTACAAAATGATCTTGCACTTACTGGGTGGCTTTGACGATGTCCCAGGTGCTGTAATCATCAATATGGCTTTTCCGTGCCAACGAATCACTGTAGCTGTGACCATAGTGACTTTGAATCTTGACATCCTATTTCAGATATAAAAAGTCACAAAATATTAATGTTGGCAAAGTAGAACAGAATCCTTTTCAGTGTGGCAGATAGATTTCCAATCAGTTGGATTCTTCAGTTATAAATGGTGTCTAAATGATTTTAAGGGAATTTAGGTCACTGTAGAGGTTTACTCAATCTCCAGGGAGTCAACATTTTCAGTTACCCACCCTGATCCACACATATAGAGCCAATGGCCAAAAGAAAATGATCAGCTCCTTCACTTCCTTCGGCCACCTACAGACCTTAACAACTTCTATGAGCACCACTGCAAATATCCTGTCAGAGTGCATTGCTGAGCGGTACAGGAACTGCTCTAATCGAGACCACAAGAAAATGTGGCAAATGTGGCTCAGCCCATCATGCATTCCCCACTCCCCTTCATCCACTCCATCTATACTTCGAAAAGCAGCCACTGGATTAAACCCCTGAAACACTCTCTTGACTGGAAGAAGATGCACAAGTATGAGATCACACATAACCAGAATCAAGAACATTTTCTTTCCTGCCATTATCGGACTCTTAAATGAAGCTCACACTAGCAAAATTAAGCTATCTTTGCCCTGTTCTAACTGATTTGTTTCTCTGCAACTTTGCATGCATGGTGTTTTCCTTGCTACGTTGTGTGTGCACCCAAACTACTCACGGTGTGCCAGAGGTATAATCAGGGCTTTGAACAGCTTCGGCCTTCACGTACTCTATCCTTCTGGATATCAAGGTCAGAATCCGTGAATATTTTCTCAAAGTGTTCATAACGTTCAAATGTATTTAGATTCACGTCTGTGAACAAAGCTCATCACCTTTCTGTTTCACTCTTAGCCCAAAGTTGATGAAGGCAATTTTGTTTACATTGAGATCCATCTCCCACAGTGCTGATTCCATTTGCTGATTCCATTATATTTTAATGTGTCCATGTTTACAGCGAACAATGCTGCTTCATTGTCTTTGTGGCCACTGAGACAAAACAGTTACTCGCTGTAAGTCACATCAGGCATTGGAGGCTGACAGCACCAAAGTTCGATAATTCTGCTGAAATTTTATCCAGCTTTCTTGAGTAATGAAAAAAATAATCTGCAAATCTGTTGTTCAGTATAATCTTCTGCTTTATATTTTCTGCTTAAGATTTTTTTTCACAACTATTAATCCTGATAACTGGGTTCGTGCAATCTGATTTATAAGTTCTCATTTTAAATTTAGACATACAGCACGGTAACAGGCCGTTTCGGCCCACGAGCCCGTGCCACCCAATTGACCTACAACACCTGGTTGGTTTTGGTGGGAGGAAACCTGAGCCTTTGGGGGGAAAACCCACACAAATGTGGGAAGAACATACAAACTCCTACAGAGAGCATAGGATTCACTGACGCTGTCACAGCATTGAGCTAACTGCTATGTTAATTTTGTCCAGGGTTTTGAAAACTTCACAACAGCAGCAATGTTACAGCATTAGAAATAGTGTAGAAGAGATTTGTGAGCATGCTGCCAAGGGTGGAGAATTATAGTTATAAAGAAAGCCCAGCTTGGCTAGCATTATTTCCTTTGGAAGAAAGGTTACCAAGATATATTAAGATGTATAAAATTATGAAAGACCTTGACAGGTCAAGCAGAAATTACCAATTTCTCACTGCAGAAAGGACAATAGCAGATATAAATTAATTGCATGAATAATTAGAGGGATATTGAAGAAATATTACCTCAATCAAAAGTCAAGGAAGGATTAAACGCTGCCTGGAAGTGTGGAGGATTCTGACACATTCAGTTAAAAAAATATTGCAATTACAACTTACAAAAGCAATGGGCTAAGAGTTAGCGGAATCAGCCTCATTTCCACTTTGAGCTGGTCTGTATATTGGGCCAAATGGCCTCCATTTTCAAGACGCGTTTCTGAGATTCCATGAGAAAAGCTAGCATAAAGCTACAAAAAAAGGGGCACGGTACAACATCTGAGAACATTCTGATTATCAAGCCCCCATTTTTACATTAATCCCACTCTGGCCCATATTATTGTCAACTCCAACCTTCCCAGTTTCTATCAGTCATCCAAAAAGTTCAAATCAACAAGGGTAAATTGACCTACCAACCCACACATCTTTGGGATGTGGGAGAAAATTGAAGCCCTCTGTGGAAATGTTCACAATTACAGGGAGAAACACGCAAACTTCACACAATGATACCTGATCTGATTGGAGCCATGAGACAGCAGTACCATTAGTTGCACCACTGTGATACTATAAGCCCTACTAAAGGAACAACATTTCTACCAGGACAAAATACACCAATGCACAACACAGCACAAGTTCAGATTCCTGGATCCCAACTCAGATGTTCCCATCTGTGTTATTACATATCTTTTTGCTTAATTATGTGCAAGGGTGATGCACAAATAAAAGATAACTGCAAATACAACACATAGACATATTCATCATGCTGGTTTCTTGTGCAATGACTCACTGCAGTAATGACTAGTCAGATGCAGGGAGTTATTTCTTCTTCGATTTGGAAGAAAGCCATTAGTGGATGAAATCCTTACAACATGCATAGTTCTTTAAAGCACTTCATTAGATGTAAAGCATTTTAGAATATCCTGAAGGAATGTCAACTGAAGCATTCTACCTCTGTAGTCCCTCTCAAAAGCAGCGGATGCTGGCAGAGACTTAAAGAGGACATAAAACCTCAATGAAAATTGGTTTGTTCATCTAACAGCTTCCAGATTTGCTGTATAAATGGTAATTATGCCTACACCAGCTGGATACTGGAGTGCAGGGCCAAGCTTTTACTCTATTTACTGGCCAGGTTTAGAGAAACTATTAAAGGCACCCAACATTATAAAAGGCCCCAGGAATCAGGAAGCAAACCTTTTGTAAATAAAAAATTGTCGTCAAGTGTTATATTGTAGAATATTGTCTTCCTCCCATCCTTCTGTTCACAAGGGTTAGGAGCTGGGATGGAGCTGCATCGAAACAATTCTTCTTTCTTTGGCTTGGCTTCGCGGACGAAGATTTATGGAGGGGTAATGTCCACGTCAGCTGCAGGCTCGTTTGTGGCTGACAAGTCCGATGCGGGACAGGCAGACACGGTTGCAGCGGTTGCAAGGGAAAATTGGTGGGTTGGGGTTGGGTGTTGGGTTTTTCCTCCTTTGTCTTTTGTCAGTGAGGTGGGCTAAGCAAAGAGCAGGTGAAGGAGACCAAATTGACTGCTTTTAAAGAACCAACAATTCAGTGAAAGGATTCGTGCGCTTCCATAATACACCAACATATTAACTAGAGGGTCCCATTTACTAGAACAACATTTTCAATGTCTACAAAACAAAAATCATCGTACATTAATTATCTGTTGATCATGACTTTTTCCAATGTGCCCTCTCACTGGGGTTATTGTGTTTTTAAAATCTGGCTGAAACACTCAAAGAAAGAAAATAGTTGTCAAATGCAAGTGACTAATTCCTCACTCTAAACGTCTGAACATTCCCTTAAATGGGAAAACCCTGATTTTTTCCTTGAAGAAGGGCTCAGGCCTGAAGCGTCGGCAATATATCTTTGTCTCCTATGAATGATGGAAAGACCGGCTGAGTTCCTCCAGCATTTCAGTGTGTTTACTACAATCACAGCATCTGCAGCCTATCATGTTTCACCCTAAACCTTATCTAATAAATATTGTATAATTTTTTTTAGATGTTAAATTTAAACATACAGCCCGGTAACAGGCCCTTTTGGCCCATGAGCCCATGCCGCCAAATTACCCCCAACTGACCTACAACCCCCAGTACATTTTAAAGGGTGGGTGAAAACTGGAACACCCAGGGAAAACCCATGCAAACACAGGGAGAATGTACAAACACCATACAGACAGCACAGAATTCAACCCCCGGTCCTAATTCTGGCGCTGTATCAGCGTTGCGCTAAACGCTACACTATCTGTGCCGCTCTTTGTAGAATCTCACAATCTAAAACCTCAGGCAGCCATTAGAGACAGCTGCAGAGAGCAAAAGGCTTAGTGAATTTCAGTTACCTTAAGCATTCAATTATAAGCTGCCAGAGGGCGTGTTTAATTTGCTCCTGATGGGGACTGAAGATAATAGGGTGAAGCTGAATGGTTATCAAAGGAAAAGAAGGTATCAGATCCTGTTTACAACAGTAGCACATTCCACTTCCAATGGCTCACAGCAGAGCATGATTGACAAAACTACACTCTACCCCATTCTTATTTGCATTTATATTCGTTCCTCACTGGGTTGCCATTTTTAATTAAAATGAAAATGGATGTTTAGAAAGAATCTTTGTACGCATTAATTCCAATCGAGACCCATCAGTAACTTACAACGCACAAACTCAAAAGCAACAGCAACTTGAAGTTTGCCTCTGGGGCCGAGGAAGTCAAGACCCTGATGCAGACCATGAAAACATCCTGGGTACCCATGTTAACATTTTCCACTTCCATTGCTCTGACAATCTCATCAGTCTCATAAACTTCTATCTCCAACCTTCCTTTTATCTACAAACCTTGAATATGTAATTAGTTTCCAAATCTATCACCAACTTTATGTTTGTGATTCCTTCCAATTAGTGGAGGAAAGGAAAATGCTATTTACCCACAGTAAGACACCATCAGATCATCCCTTTTCCTTTCCCATAAAAAAAGATTCAGTTTAGTCAGTCTTCCTGATAAGATTGATTTCAGAGTTCTGAAAATGCCATAATAATATTCTGCAGGAAGAGAACCACAATATCTATTTATTTTATTCAACAGTCCATAAATATGGTATGCACAATATTAAACTGAAAGTTCATATTTATTATGAATCCTTCATTGACGCGAGAAGATTTCAGTCCTTCTTGCTAATTGCTCCCTCTGTGGTACAGCATCTGTTTTCCTTATGCCGGAGAGATGCACCTTGGAAAGTTTTCCGACATTCAAATTGCTGTCTAAATTATGCTTTAAATGAAATAACAATCCTCACACACTGCAGAGTTTGTATCTAAAATCTCCAGTTGCAAGTGAGAGACTGCCACAAAACAACACTCGACAAGAGCTGCAAACAATGCAAAGTTCTTTCTCACGTTTTATGTGTCCAACAGAGAACACGACGTTTTTTGAACTCATCAAGTGAGAGACCAGGTTAAATACAAGGTTAGACCAGTGAGGACCTGGAGTCCCTGGAGTGGAGAAAAATGAGATTTACAAAATTATGAGACAGAATAAATCTCAGCAAGAATTTTCCACTGAGGTTAAGTGAGTTACAAAACCAGAGGACATGGGTTAAGGGTCAAAGGGGAAAACATGAGGGGGAACTTCTTCACAGAGAGGGGTGGGAGTGTGGAACGAGCTGCCGGCTGAAGTGGTGAATGCGGGCTCGATTTTAACAATTGAGAAAATGTTGGATAGGTGCGTGGATGGGAGCGGATGGAGGGATAGGGACTGGGTGCAGGTCAGTGGGATGAGGCAGAATAATAGTTCCGCACAAATTAGAAGGGCCGAGTGCCCTGTTTTCTGTGCTGTAATGGTCTATGGTTCAATGATCACTATGTTTTGAGTCCGTGCAATTCGGGATTCTGACCTGATTGCCTTGACTCGGGCACGGTTAGCAACTGAATATACTCAGCAAAAATTTGGTATTTCAGAAGGATTGGAGAATGGAAAAGGAGACGGAGCAGGTCTGTCTACAAAGGATAAAATCAGTGCATTATTGAGGCATGTCAACTCATCAGTTAAAGATACAAAACCTGGCTTGGATAAAAAATGAAGTCACTAGTGGGAGAGGTGCAAAGACATTCTGTAGTAGAAAGTATAAATCAAGAAGAGGGTTTGTAGGAAAGGTGATGCAATATTAACAAACTATTTTAACTGTCACATATTCCTGCAGAATATTGTACTATATAGAAACCGGCCCTTTGACTTTCTACATCCATGGCAACCTTTTTGCTCATCAACACTGATTCTATTTGCTCCTGTCAGGAACATAACTTTCTATGCCTTGCCTATCTAAAATTCTCTTAAAAGCAATAATTTTATCAGATTCCACCACCTCCTCTGGCAGTGGTTTCCATTTATCATTCACCATTGTAAAAACCTTGTCCTCAGAACCCAAAGTGCACTGTAATTACTCTTTTTGACTGCCTCAACAGCACCTTCCAAACCCAAAAAACTATTGGCAAAAACAATACAGTAAAACCCCTCGTATCCAGCAGCACCTATGGGGATAGGTAGATGCTGGAGAAGTTAATTTTTCGATAGGGTGTTGTGTGATCAGTGAACTAACTGGGAGATGTGCCAATTTGAAACTTCAGTATTTTTAACCCATTTATTTTCTGCATTTTTTTTTGCCAGTTGCTTGAATTCCAGATAATAGAGATTTTACTGTACATGGGACAGCATCAAGCTCCTGTCAAAGGTGCATACCATCTTGATTAAGATACGCGTGGCTACATTTTCATTCTCAACATCACTAAACAGACTCAACAGCACTACAGAAGCAACTTTACCAGAATGACTGTAACGGAGAAGACAGCAACTCATTATTTTCTCATGGAAAATTAAGAATGGGCAATAAACGGTGCCCTTGCTAGTGAAAAATAATTAAAGTGAAAATAATTAAATTGCAAACAATACATTTCTGAGGTACTTATGAAATATGAGAGTTTCTGTAGCCAACCATTTTTGTTGGGACTGCCATTTGTCCACAGATTTGGCTTTCATTTAGAATGCATGTATAAAAAATGTGTTCTATTAATGTAAAATCTGATCTTTCAAATCATTCATGGCAGCTAGTTTGGAGACCCATCACATTGTGCAACATACATGGGTATGTTTTTTTTTAGCACTTAGGTTATGTTCTCAGGAACAGGAAAGTCAATGAGATTAGCACTGAATAAAGTCATTATAACATCTTGTGTAGAGAGATGCACAACATTAGTGTTGCTGTGCCAGTAACACGGTGCTGGGAATCTGGTGCTTCTCCCAGCAATAAATTGCCCCAAGGCTTGGTGTAAGGGCCAGTGTTGGGCAGTGCAGCTACTCTGTGCCAAGATGTGGGATTCAGCACCATGGCTAATAGGCTTCTGATGAGGAATCAAAACAGTGCCCCCCCCCCCCCCCCAAAATGTTCTGGCAGACCACCAACAATCTTAAGGTTTTTCTCGTCCCTTCCAGTTATTTCATGATGGAAACTGCTGTCCCCCTCTCTGTTTGGCTGCACATAGTTTTGCAATCCCAAAGATTTCTTGATGTAACAAATTCAAGTCATCACTTTTATTTGTTGTTCATACCATGGACTACTCATGCAATGCACAGTAAAGACAACAATCCTCCAAGACCAGAGAGCAGATTTACATGAATAGGAATTAAATATTAAGTCATTATACAATAAAAATCCATTATATACTAGTATACTTATGTTCTAGGAATTGAGGAACCTGATGGCTTGGGGGAAAAAAAACTGTTGCACAATCTGGATGTGTGGTCCTGAATGCTATGGTACCTCCTTCCAGATGGCAGAGGGACAAAAGTTTACAAGAGGGGTGTGTGGAGTCATACACAATATTATTTGCCCTTCCGGAAGCATCATGTGTTGTAGATGGTAGGAAGAGAGGCCCCAAAATTCTTCTCTGCTGACTCCACTATCCTCTGCAGGGTCTTATGGTCTGAGGTGGTACTGTTTCCAAACCAGGCGGTGATGCAATTGCTCAGAATGCTCTCAAAATATCCTTTGTAGAATGTAGGGAGGATGGAAGATGAACTTTCCTCAGCCTTCGCAGGAAGTAGAGGCACTACTGGGCTTTCTTGGCTACGGAGCTGGTGTTGAGGGACCAGGTGAGATTCTCCAAGCGCACACCGTGAAACTTGGTACTCTTGACGACCTTAATGGCAGAGCTGTCAGTGGAGAGTGATTCTCCCCCTGGGCCCTCCTGAAGTCAACAGCAATCTCTTTTGCTTTATTAACATTCTGATGCAGGTTGTTGGCTCTGCACCTGTCTGTTAGTGACTGCACCTTATCTCTATACGCTGACTCATCATTCTTGCTGATAAGACCCATCATCAGAGAACCTGATGATGTGGTTTGAGTTGTGTTTTGTTGTGCAGTCATGAATCAGAACAGCAATCGACTAATCACGCAGCCCTGCCTCTTACCCCCTCCCCCACCAACCCCCAGTGTAATGGTCTTAGAAGTGCCATTTACGGCTTATGGAAATTCATAATTGTATACCATTGGAAAAGATTACTTATAATTTAAGGAATCAACCTGAGAATTTTTATACGATTTGGAAACCATATATGGATTTTATCAATAAAAGTCCATGCACATCGTCCATAATACCACTCCTCCCAATTAATATGTACAGGATAGAATAATATGTTAGGAATATATGAAGAGTGAATGATAAATAAATTCAGGTGTTTTTTTTCTTTTTTCTCTCTGGGGAAGGGAGGGGGATAAAAAGAAAAAAAGTTATATGTATCATTTTGCATCATTTTTATTACATTGTATGATGAAGAATTATATGTATGTATTGATGCAAATGAAAAATAAAAATTTTCCCCCAAAAAAGTGCTGTTTCCGTCCAGTCTGGACAGCCTGAGGTCTCCTCGTGAGGAAGTCAAGAATCCAATCGCAGAGGGAGGTGTTTAGACCCAGCAGGCTCAACTTCCTTTTCAGGGACTGAGGTATGATCGTGTTGAATGCCGAACTGAAGTCGATAAACAGCATTCAAAATAAATACGTGTCCTTATTTTCCATGTGGGTGAGGGCTAGATGAAGGGTGGTGGCGATGGCATCATCCGTAGAGTGGTTGGATCTGTATGCGAACAGGGGATCGAGTGAGGGGGACAGCAGGAGCTTGATGTGCCCCATGATGAGACTCTCAAAGCACTTCATGATGGTAGAGATAAGGGTGACAGGGCAGTAGTCTTTGAGGCAGGACACAGATGACTTCTTCAGTACGGGGACAATGGTGGCGGCTTTGAAGCACGTTGGAACCATGGCGCTGCTCAGGGAGATGTTAAAGATATCGGCTCACCCCGAGTCCTCTGCTGGAAATGTTAACCGGACCAGCAGTTTTCCATGGGTTGACTTTGCCTAACACTCCTCACATCGGCCACTGTAAGACACAGCACCTGATCATTTGAAGGAGAGGTGGTCTTCTTCACCGCCACCTCATTTTTTGCCTTTAAATGCATGTAGAAGTCATTCAGTGCATCTGGGAGAAAAGCAAGTCAACGCAAGCAGATGGTGTAGTCTTGTGGTTGGTGATATCTTGAATGCCCTTCCACAAGTGCTGCGTGTCCTGAAAGTGACTATGAATTAGCTGGGCGTGTGCATGCTTTGCCTCCCTGATGGCCTTAGGCAGCTTGGCTCTCACAATACCTTGTTTCCCGCTTTGAAGGCAGAGACTCGGTTCCTCAGCAGCACACGAACTTCCATAGTTATCCAAGGCTTCTGATTAGAAGTTATGGTCTTGGGCACAGTGACATCGTCAGTATATTTACTCATGTAACTACTCACTGATCCTGTATACTCCTCCAGGTTGATGCAGTCATCATCGGTTGCTGACTCCTTGAACATTTGCCAGTCAGTACATTCAAAGCAGTCCTGAAGTGCATGGATGGCTCCTGCTGGCCAGGTTTTAACTTGCTTCAGAACTGATCTGGAGTGGCTGACAAGCGTCTGTTTGCTGGTGTTAGCATTACAGAAAACGTGGTCTGAGTATCTGAGGTGGGGGCAGAGCTCCACCCAATATGCGTCGGAAATGTTCGTACACACAACGTCCAACGCATTCGCCCCTCTCGCAGAAGAGTCCATATTGATGGAATTTAGGTAGCCCTGACTTGAGGTTTGTCTGGTTGAAATCCCCAGGAATAATAAACAGACCATCAGGGTGTGCAGTCTGCAGTTCGCTTATAGACCCATAGTTCTCAAATTGCCTCATTAGTGTTAGTGCTGGGGGTGGAGGGGGCATGTGCACTCCAACTATGAGGACCATGATAAATTTCCGCAGTCGATAAAATGGTCTACATCTGACAGTCACAAATTCCACCAGTGCTGAGCAGTCCTTACACCATTCTGTGTTGATGTAAGCACACAAGTCACCACCATGGACTTTACCACACAAAGTAGCATTTGTCATCCGGAAATAAAGTGAGCCCACCCAGCTGAATGACGACATCCAGGACTCTGTCACTGAGCCACGTTTCAGCGAAGACCAAAATACAGCAGTCCCTGTACTCAGGCTGCGCAGACCTCTGGAGTCAGATATGGTCCATTTTGTTCTCTAGTGAACAGACATTAGCAAGCAGGATGGACGGGAGGGCCGGATGGCAGGGGTTTATTCTCAACCTAGCGCAAACCCCTGCTCACTAACTGCGCTTCCTCAACCTTGTGCACCAATTTCATTTTCTCCACAATTCCAAGGCCTTAAGGCCTAGTCCCTGCAGCAGCCTGTGGTTGCCAGTTTGACCCACAGATCTTCCTGGAGGTTAGAAGAGTTTCTGAATATCATTAAATACTGGAGGCTGTAGTTGCATCCAATAACCATATTACATGCTGTGTAAAACATTTAAATAATCTAACAATCTGAGAGAGGCTGCTGCATGCTACGTTGCGCCACCTCAAGTAGTAATCAATAGTTAGCAATTAACCACATAACCATTTACAGAGCAGAAACAGGCCATGTCGGCCTTTCGAGTCTGCACCGGTTCACGAGAACAACTCCACTAGTTAATGGGATTTATTCCAAGTTTCCAGCACAGAAGCATGCATCCAGGCAGACTTTTTAGCTAATGCTCAAGACGAGACTTGTGTCAACAAAGTATTATGAAATCACGCCAACTTCTCTGTTTGTATGCTACAATCCCATGATAATAAAGACTAACATACAATTTACCTTCCAAACCCTTAGTAGTACCTGCACGTCAACTTTTCCAACATTTCCAAAACTGTACTTCCATATCCCAATGGACACGACATTTCATTGAATGATATTATTATAATCTAACTGCTCTGTTTTTAACATTTGCTTGCATTGAATCCCATTTGCCACCACTTTCCCCATTTTGTCTGTTTTCCCTTCATCGCTTTATTTAATCTTCTACAGCAATTACTCTGAACAACTAATGAGGTTACATTCCACTTAGTTCCTTCATCTCAGTTGTAGATATAAAAATATACATGCTGAAGTCCAGACCCAACCATATCCATAATATGACAAAATAAAACACCAAAGTCTGGAGACCTGCTGAGTTTCTCCAGCATGTGCTTTTACTAAATACTGATGAGTTTTATTTTGTACCATGGAAACTAGCATTACCTGAAGTAATCCACCTTTTGATTAAAAAAACACATCTGTTTTCACTACTTGACTGCTTCTTAATCTGTGCTCCAATTCTCTCTTAATTTCTTAGTTACCTTTTGCTGAATGCAATTATCTTCCCAATCATTAACTTTTCTCCTTTCTTCAGTAACGTTATAAGCTGCATCTATAGTTCTATAAATATCTTTTAATTCCTTCATTAGACATTGTTGGATCACTTTTCTCTTCGGGATTTAATTTCTTATATACATATGACCTTGTAAATATTTTTTGCAAATTAGGTCATACAAATTTCACCACCCTAAAATTTTGCATTGCATAATGGCATAGGTTCCTTCCTTCAGACATGCATTGAGGAAAACAGAACATTTCAAAATGAAATCTCATCCTTGTCAAGGATAAAATAGTGCCAAACAATATAAATAATGAGCTATCGTGTTGATGTTGTTATGTTAAAACACAAATTATAATCCCATAATTTTAAACTGGAACATCCAACAGAAAGAGAATTAGAACTGCAAAAAGGCTTCAAAAAGATGAGGCAATGTTGCTCAACCTTAACCAAGCATTTCAGCAATGTTGATCTGAAAGTTCAAAATCAAAACTTCAGCCGACTTCCACTGAAAAAAAGTATCTCTATCAAGTTAGACGATGCCAATTTCATATCAACCCATTATCAATTTCAACTTTTTTTTTAACTTTATGCTTGCAATTATTGCAAAAAAAAGAGAAATATCAAGCCCAAAATATTTTTTTTTAAATTCTGTTTCCCAAAAAAAAACAACGTGGAAAACCTGCCCTAGTTTAATGTTGAATTCAGGCATCACATTCCAATGATTTCAGATTTATTGTCTAAATACATGCATGACATCACATACAACCTTGAGTATCTTTTTTCCTGCAGGTGAGACAGAATTATCACTTACCATCAGTGCAAAGAAAAAAACTGACTCAACGTTCACATGTTAACAAATAAAGAAATGTAAACAAACTGTCCGTGTAATACAGAGAGAATTTTTTTAAAAATCAATAAAATGCACAAGTAAAAGTCATTAGATGAGTCCCTGATTGAGTTTGTTGTTGAGAAGTCTGATGGTGGAGGGGAGGCAGCTGTTCCTGAACCTGGTGGTGCAAGTCTTGTGACACCGATACCTCTTTCCTGATGGCAGCAGCAAGAACGTATGCTGGATGGAGTGGGTCCTTAATGTTACCCCGCTACTCTCCAACGGCAGCGTTCCTGGCAGATGGTCTCGGTGGGAAGAGTTTTGCCTGTAATGTCCTGGGCTGCCCCCGCTACTGTGACAAATTACAGATATGTTTTTGGGAGATAAATTGGGGCAGGTTTTTTTTTTAGTGTAGGTCACATGCAAACACTTTAAAAAAGATCTTATTTAAAATACTGGAGCTCTACTCATGCTAAACAGGCTGGCTCCAAGAGCCTTTACAAAAGCTTTGGAGAGTGCCCAAGAGACTTCACTAATGGATGACTGTTTACAAAAAGGCAACAGATGAAAGAACTTGTCAGGCCACAGACTCTCTGGAGTGGAGCTTGATGTTCTAGAGAGAGAGAGAGAGAGAGAGAGAGAGAGAATTCAGTTCTGAAGTGCTACAGTCAGCGGCAGCCACTGGGACTGGAACAGGACAAGCTGGAAAGTTTGTGGAAAAACCCCATTTGGAAGACAGGTTGTGAGTGCTTAGTTCAGCCTAGTCAAAGCCTTTGTGGTCCATACAAGAGGAGAGGACTGGCTGCCTAATGTTTCACTTAAAATAAGAGAAACAAAAAGGAACTCTGTGGTGACCTGAAAGAAAGAGGTTATCATCTGGAAAACCCTGATGGTGCAAGTATCTTCGGCAAGGCTCTGAAGTGGCTGGTTACAAAGAATCAGTTGTGGGTGTCCAGTGAACCACAAATCTCTCTCTGAAAACCAACAGGAACTTTCCTGAGTGGTAACCATTTACCTTTCAAGCACCAAAGCCTGGTGAACTTCATAAATGTTAAATTCTGTGCACAGTGTAAGAATTGCCTGCAACCAGTAAACTTGAAGGAATAAGAAGTGAAATTGGACTGTGAATCAAGGAACTTTTCTGAACTTATACACACATTACATACATGCGTGCTTAGAATTAGAAGGGGGTTAAGTTAGGTTAGTTAATAGTAATAAGTTAAAGTTTGA
The DNA here is from genome assembly GCF_036971445.1 of Narcine bancroftii. Classification (NCBI taxonomy): domain Eukaryota; kingdom Metazoa; phylum Chordata; class Chondrichthyes; order Torpediniformes; family Narcinidae; genus Narcine; species Narcine bancroftii. The sequence continues at coordinate 102,453,289 of NC_091479.1, read as the reverse complement.
TTCTGTTTTCATGTTTAAAGATAATTAAAAGCAACTTTTGTTTAAGTAACCATTTGTCGTGGTGAATATCTATTGCTACTGGGTTTTGGGGTCCTCTGGGCTCGTAACGCTACCTTTTGCAGGGTTTTATACTCAGGGGTATTGGTGTCCTACTATCAGATGCAGGGGCTAGCACACTTGTTGCCTCACTTTAAGATTACTCTCAATCTTGACTTCCAACATGCAATGCATGGCTGATGGATGAGGAATGCACACTTTTAACTCCTAATATTGTGCTACAAGGCAATGTGAAGTTTATGCAACAACTGAATAATTTAAAAATTATCTAGGCTGCCATTACATAGTTTAAATACTAATCACAGTGTGCCATCAAAGAGCTGCTCTTCTAAGTTTGTGCTATTGGAGCCTCTGAGTGACTTAAAATGTATTGTGTTTGTTGTTCAGTTAAGCACTCAACAGAGATAAGATGGATAAGCCAAAACCTTATTTGCCCCTATGGCAGATAGAAAAGATTCAATGTCAATATTCTAAAGGAGAAAGAGAACCCCTGGGTTCCTGCTCAATCAACATTACTGAAACAGTTCTGCATTTTGTGGGAACTCATGGGTTCAAATTATCTGTGGCTGAAGCCACGTTCTTCTCAAGTAACCATTTTGGATCAAGGCTGACTAACTTCTCCAAGTTTGAGGAATGGACCACAGTAAAGTAAAACCCCTGGTATCCGGCACTAATGGGTATGGGTAGATATCAGATAAGTGTATTTTCTGGTTGCTTGAGACTTTCTCTCATGATGCCTAATTAATGCATCCTCATTAAGAATAAACAGTTGAAAAGACAAAGATACAACAACATAGAACTTCTCCAGTATTACACCATCTCCTCAATATATGGAAGAAGATACATGTAGAAAGAAATAAAATAAATTACCAAATACCAAAACTAATATTGACGCAAAATAAGCTACTCCCTTTTACAATAGACAACCTTGCCTTTAGAAAATGGGAAAAAAAAGGGATTAAAAGAATAGAAAATTGTTTTTCAGGAAGTAGATTCTTATCCTTTGAACAAATGAGAGATAAGTACAATATAACGGGAGATACAGCGCTGGCATATTACCAACTGAGATCCTACTTGAAAGATAAATTAGGAAGCAACTTGAGTTTACCAGAGGGAAGTAACCTTGAATATGTGATTACAGATACAATGTTAATCAAAAGATTTATAAAAAATATGTATATTAAACTGCAAGAAAAGGAAAATGAGGAAACAAATGGTAAAACTAAACAAAAATGGGAACAAGATTTAAATATAAAGATAAAAAAGGAAACATGGGAGAAGTTATGCTCTGGAACGATGAGAAATACAATAAATACGAGGCTGCGTATGATACAATATAATTGGTTACACAGACTATACATTACACCGCAAAAGTTAAATAAATGGGACCCAACAGTATCTGATAGATGTTTTCGATGTAAAAAAGAAAGGGGAACAACAATTCATGCAATCTGGACATGTGAGAGAGTAGAAAAATTTTGGGATGATCTCAATCAGATATTAAATAAAATAACAGAAAACAATATACCAAAGAATCCAGAGATCTTTCTCCTAAGTAACATAAAAAATAAAGAATTTGGAATTGACTTGGAGGATGCACAAAAAAGATTTGTTAAGATAGCCCTAGCTGTAGCAAAAAAATGTATTATGTCAACCTGGAAATTGGAAGATAATTTGAAAATACAACAATGGTATATAGAAATGAATAAATGTATTCCATTAGAAAAAATAACATATAGTTTAAGAAATAATATTGAAATATTCGAACAAGTATGGGAGCCTTACATTAAATACAATAGCGAAAACCTACCGGGAACAAACATTACCTAAGTTGATGGAAGGAGAAGAGAAGAAAAAAATGGACTCAGTAGAATTTCTGGTGTATTTTTGTTGAATGACAACATTGTCTAACTGAATTAATGCAACCTAGATTGTATAACTAAAATGGATGAGAGGGGGGAGGGATGGGGGGGTGGCTTGGGAGGAGGGAGGGGGGAGGGAGAAAAAGTCACTGTAAATGTGTGGAAAAGAAAAAGTGTATATCATGGCTATTGTGATTTATGGTGTGAAAAATAAAAAATTTAAAAAAAAAAAGACAAAGATACACACTGTTCTTACACTGAACAAATTTCACTTGCATGAACATATAAACCTGAAAGAATTTTACTTTTTTTCAGTCACAATTCTTTGAAAACATTTAACCGTTGATACATCTGCAGGTTCCTCCCCCTCCATAGAGCCACCTGAAAGATGAACAATAATATTACAGATATTAAACCCCATCAAGTCGACAGATAAAGCCTGTGACTGGGACCACTCTTACTAAGCAGGGATAAGGAGACATAAGAGATTCACCCCAACGGTGAGCAACATCAACCTGGGTGACACCATTTTATTCAAATATCTGCTACGTCAAAGCATGACCAAGGCACTCCGCTGGCTGAATATTTGCTTCCATCTTTACCAAAGGTTTATGTGTTACTTCAGTGAATATTTACTAGTACAATTTCAAACTTATATATTTTTTACCTATGAATTTATTCTTAAGCATTTAAAAAATTTTTTTAATTATTATCCTCAAATTTTTTGCCTGTTTCTTGATGTTTCTGGTTGCTTGAATTCCAGATACTTTAAAAGGCAAATCTTTTCCAGTTAGCTTGTTGATGTCTTTTATCAGATTCCAGCACTGGCAACTTTTTCCCAACCCAACACCCACCTCACCTCGTAAAACTCCTCTTCCTCCACCTCACCTCTGCTTCTCTCTCCCTCTGTCTGGCCTGTCAACTGTCAATCTGTTATTCTTCACCTCTGCCTGGTCCACCAATCCACCACTGGCACTGGTCCTCTGCTGCCCACCCTGACCCTATTAGACTGGTAATCTCTTCACCACACTCTCAGTACCAATGAAAGATTGAGGCCCACAATGTTGACCATTCTACCACTGACGCTGCTCGAGTTCCGCCAACAGATTGTGCTTAGCTTCAGATTTCGCCATCTGGAGTCTCTTGCATGTCAATCAAAGGAGAGCCTTGCAAATGTCTGAAAGCAAAGAATTCATTTGGTTATGGGAAAATGGCAGGGGAGTGAAACTAACTGGACCACTCCCACAACACCACAAGCTGATTAGGTTTACTGTGCTGCAAGCATTCTGTGAATGTGCAAAATTTTAATGAACTTCTTCCAAGCACATTAAAAAAAAATGCAAATACAAAATTGTGCATGCCTAAACTAGAAAACTATTTCATACCCTTAATAGAAGGAGTTTCTAACAAGGTCATATGAAATATATATGCTATTCATATGCAATGATTATTGCCATTGGAGTTTGACGTTTCTGTCTCACTCAACCCAGAGTGAACGGAGAGAGGAAAATGGAGTCCCTGGGTAAAACCCATGTAGGCATGGGAATAACGTACAAACTTCTTACAGACAGCGTGGGATTCGAACCCCAGTCCCGATCGCTGGTGCAAAATGCTACACTAACCGTACCAGGTTTAATAACTGATTATACTTAATAATTCAGGTTTTCCACCTGAACACATATAACACTTTCTTGTTAAAGAATTATTGACGTGTTTTAAATACACTTGGAAAATAATATTGTCCTTCAAAAAGCACTTAATAGTTTCCACAAGTTTATCAGACAAAAATCAGGCCGGCATAGTTAGCGCAACGCTATTACAGTGCAAGTGATCGGGACCTGGGTTCTAATCCGATGCTGTCTGTAAGGTATTTGTATGTTCTCTCCTTATCTACATGTGTTTCCTCCAGTTTCCTCCCACAGTTCAACATGATTGTAGATCGATTGGGCAACACAGGCTTGTGGGCAGAAAAAAATTTAAATTAAACATTTAAAAATTTGACACCAGCTAACCCAGGTAGAAATCAACTGAAGTGAACTCAATGGCGGAGGTTTTGAAATGTGACTAAGGAGAGAACAACAAATTTAGGAAGCTAGTAGAGCAATAAATACCACTGATGTGCAAGAGGCCAGAGCAGAAAGAGAGATATGGAAGGCAAAGATATGAAGCAATGGAGGGATCTGGAAACAAGTGGGAGAATTTTCCAGTTTCGTCAAGTTTTACTATTTTTGGTACACAGACAGCCAATCTGTTTGCTCATAGTTTTGCTATTATCTGATTCCACCGGCATTGAATGAAGATCTACCGGGACCAATGCCTGAAGAGGGTGCACAAAATCAGTGAACCGGTGCGGACTCGAAAGGCCAACATGGCCTGTTTCCGCTCCATAAATGGTTATATGGTTAATTTTAGAATCTAAATGTTATTAAATCAGGATGCAAATATCAGATAATAGTGGTGGATTTTTCAACTCTCCTGGCCCCAGATTGGATCCCCTCTTTTTAACTCCTCTCCAAATGTATCTTTACCAATTCTGCTACTTCCATCCAGTTATGTTTTTTATATTTTTAAAGCACGAGGTCTCAACTCAACCTTAGTTATCATTTAAAAAAAAAAGACACCACTGCTGAGCAGTGAGTGAACTCGTAACATGATAATTCGAACAGCAGTGCAATGGACTAACTTGCTGGGGATAGTGGTGGAGAGAGAAATATTGGGGGCATTTCAGAGACTCTGAGACAGACATGGATGAAAGAAAAATAGAGGGTTGTGGGGTAGGGAGGGTTTAGTACTTTCTTTCATAGGAAGGGATATATGGGTCGGCACAACATCAAGGGCCCAAGGGCCTGTACTGTGCTGCATTGTTCAATGTTCTAAGATTCCGTTAGTCCCTAATCTGCAATGGGTACACAGGCAAAATGTTTTTTTTTTAAATTACAATCAAAAAAATTTTAATGCAAAAATAAATGCCCTATTTGTGCGAGCTACTTTTTTCTCAAGAAAACCTAAATGAGAAAGCTTCCACTTCCCCTCTTTCAGCTCCAAAATGCACCATCACCTCGATGGGAAGAAACCAGCATAATATTTTTTAATGTTTTTGACCAAGTGAAAAGATATATACTTAAATAATAAATATCGTTAAATAATTTTAAAATAATGGGCCACACAAATGGCTGGGGGTGTAGGCCATTACAGCCTTCAAAGCAAGAGCAAACAGTATGTAGATGGCTTTGATGCTTCACTCCCCAATTAGCTGAACACCTTCTATGCCCACTTTGAGAAGGAGAATGCAACAGTGCCTACTGGAATCCCTGCAAAGGCTGAGGACCCTGTCGTATCTGTCTCTGAGGCCAACAACAGACATTATTCACGAGGGTAAGCCCTCACAAGGCGTCAGGCCCTGATGGCATTGCTGGCTGGGTACTGAAAATCCATGCCAACCAACTAGCCGGAGATTTTCAATCTCTCATTGCTGCAGACAGAGGTTCCCACCTGCTTCAAAAGGGCATCAATCATTCTGGTGCCCAAGAGCAGAGTGAGCTGCCGCAACAACTATCACATTGCACTCAATCTATTGCGATGAAATGCTTTGCAAGGTTGCTTATGGCTAGAAATAACATGTAAAGGACTAGAGCCACTGCAATTCGCCTATATCACAATCGCTCAACAGCAGACACAATATCTCTCCACTCAGCTCAGGATCACCTAGAAAGCAGCTTTTCATCGACAACAGCTAAGCCTTCCACAGCATTAATCCCTCAGTGCTGGTCAAGAAGCTCTAAACCCTAGGCCTCTGCACCCCCAACCCTCCAAAACTGAATCCTTGACTTCTTGGAAGTCTTCCAAGGAAGACTGATCCTTGGAAGACCAGTCAGTACAAATTGGAAACAACATCTCCTCCTCACTGGCTCTAAACACAGATGCACCTCAAGGATGTGTGCTTAGCCCACTGATCTACTCACTATATACCCATGACTGTGCGGTACAATTCCATTGCTATTTGCCGATGACACCACCAGAAACGCAAACAGCAATGAGGAAGCATACAGGAGGGAGATTGATCAGCTTGCTGAGTGGTTTAAGGACCATGGAAGGGCACTGGAGAAATTGTTGGTAAGATATGCTCTGTTTCAAAGGATTGAAACCATTTAATTAGTGTCCCTAGTAGCCTGCACTGAGTCAAGGGGTGGGTGGGGCATCGTATTGATTTTTCCTTGATTATTATGTGTACCCAGTTCGCTGAATGTGTGTGTGTGTGTGTGTGTACTTTGTTCCCACACGCTTTTCCCATGTTCGATATTAATTGTACATGTTTTTCATTGGAGCTATTACTTTTTCCCACACTCGCTATTAAACTATGCACGCTGTTTCACTGCCGCTATCTTCCTATGTGTGTGTGTGTGTGTGTGTGTGTGTGTGTGTGGCCATTTTCCCACGTTTGCATTCTGTAAATAAAATCCTTTACTACCAAAACTGTGTCCAGAGTCTACCTCTGAAACCTACCAACTCCGTTTCCTCACTTGCAACTGCTACACTAACTGTGCCACCCAACAAGCAAGACAAATAACAATCTTTTGTGAAAAAAATTAGTCGTTTGTTTCCCCTATTCCCATTGTCTCACCCTCACTGGATTTCACCTTAATGCCTCATCTAAAAGAACTTTAAATGCAGATGCAAGATTATAGTAGTCGAAACAAAAATATACTATGTTCCTGTTTAGTGATAAATACTAACAAAAATTTCATTGATCTTTCACTTGTACTTCCCTTTCTCCCAGCAATATTAGATACATTTTTACAAAGATAATTTGTTCTTCAGCTATCTACACATCAGTGGTTAATTGCAGGAATCTAAGACAGTAACAACCACAGGCAAATGACTCACAGCTATTTTTTTATATAAACTATCTATAGGGATCTGGCAAGTTCAGCAGCAAATTTACTGATTTTTAAATTAAATTAAGACCATCATTTTTTTTTGTATCATGCACATTATTTATACCCCACAAATTAAATTCAATGTGCTCATATGTGTCCATTGATGAATGGAATTACAGGCACCACAGATTTAGTTCCCGAGAACTGCCCGTAAGCCAATTTTTACACGTCAGAAACGTCTATTTTCATTAGCCACACATATTGAATCGCTCTAAATGCATGCTATAATACTTTCATTTCATTGAATAATTGCCCTAACGCTACCCAATATTAAACTAATTAAATATAGAATGAATACTGTGAAACATTTTATTACAGTTTTACAACTAGCTTGAAAACATTTAAAAAATGAATGGAAGAATTTGTGCAAAATATGATTTCCATAAGTCAGGTCATTTGTCACCCAGGATGTCCCTGCATTTCCAAATGTAGTACTATAGACCAGTAGTTTTCAAACTGGCCCCCCCCCCCACCTAAACTCACATTCCACTTTAAGTATTCCCTATGCCAGAGGTGCTCTGTGATTAGTAAGGGATTGCCTAAGGTGGTCTGTGAGTGGAAAGAAAAAGTTTGAAAACCACTGTTTTAATCGACCCTAATTGACTCGTTACATGCACAGTTTCAGAACTCCAAAGGAAATGGGCCAGTGACAATTTTTCTCAAGCAAAACATTTCAGTAACAATTGGGTCTAGAGCAGTGGTTCTCAACCTTCCCTTCCCACTCACAGACAACATAATTTAGACAATAAAAAGAGTGAAAGATCCTACATCAACATTTCATCTTTGATTTCATACAAACTATTTCTTTTTAATTGTCGGTTCTCAGTGTAGAATCAGTATCATGTCATTGTAAATTTGTGTCATGTTTATACACAAAATACAAGGCACATAGAATCCCAAGTTAACACTCCTCCAACGCAAGAACACTGTAGCTTCAGTGTGCATTGACAACAAAATTACACTGAAATACTTCCAAAAGCCCTGTCTACAGGCATAGATAGTCAAGCACAAGAACAACATCTTCTGTACAGACCCGATATCAAGTGGAGGAAGAAACAGGAGCTAAACAAGATCTAAATCACAGACTGGACTCAAATTAGGAGATCGCTTCGCTAAGCAACTTCACTCTTACCACAATGACAGGGATCTCCCAGTGCCAATCATTTTAATTCTGTGCCCCACTCCCACACCAACATGTCTGTCCATGGCCTCATACACTGGCAAATAAAGCCACCCATAAATTGAAGCAGCAATACCTATTACTCTATCTGAGCACTCTCCAGCCAAATTGCATTAGCATCCACTTCTCCAGTTTCCATATGGTCACTCCCTTGTCTCCCTCTTTTCTCCATCCCCTTCCCTCTTCATTCAGAGAGCTATCCCCCTCCCCAACAACTTTTTTCTCATGTCCTCTGACCTATATCCACTTATGACCTCTTGCATGTGAGCCTGTACTCCTTCCCGCAACCATTTTATGCATGCACCTTCCTGCTTTCTGTTCATATCAGGAATGTCCACCCTTCACTACACATCGACAGTTCTGTAGTAGAGAGCACCAAGTTCCTTGGAGTTCACTTAACTAGTGACCTATCATGGACACTCAACATCTCATTACTTGTCAGGAAGAAACAACAGCAACTGTGCTTCCTAAGAAGACTGAAGCAGGCAATGCTCCCAGCCACCATTATGTCAACCATCTATAGGAACTCTATTGAGAGCATCACAGTGTGATACAGTTGCTGCAGAGAAATGGATCAGAGGTCAATGCTCAGGACCATAAGAGTGGCAAAGAGGGTCACTGGAGTCTCCCTCTCCCATCAACATGATCTACTGGGATCCTTGTCTGAACAGGGTGCTCAAAATTATTGAGGACCCCTTCCATCCTGCACACAGCATCTTTCAGCTGCTCCTGTTGGGGAAGAGATGCAGGAAGATCAGAGCCAGCTCCAGCAGGCGGAGGAACAGCTTTTTCCCATGGACAGTGAGAACGCTGAACAACCAAAGGAACGGCTCACACTGACCGTCTGAATCTCTTATATGTACAAACAATACTTATTTATATGTATATTTGAAATACTGTGAATATAAACTGTTGTTTGTCTTTGTGTGTGTCATGACTGGTTGAATGTCTGCATGTTTTATATCATGGACTGGAGAATGATGTTTCTTCAGGTTGGACTGGTACAATCAGATGACAATAAACTTGACTTGGCTTATATCTTGATGAGGTCTCTGGACTTGTCTGTTGGTTATGTATTTTTTTAAAAATCTTTGCTATATAATGAACACTTTGTGACCTCTTAAGCTTCTCCAGCATTTTTGTGTAAACTACAATCACAGTATCTGCAGCCTTTCTTTGTTTTAACACTGAGAATAGTAAAGATTCTGGGAAACTAGAGCAACACAAAAAATGCTGGAGAAACTCAGCAGGTCAGGCAGCATCCATGGAAAGCAATATCCATGGTAATTCATGCCCATATTTTCCATGGGTGCTGCCTGACCATTGGAGGAAGTCAATTGCTTAAAACAAAGAAAACCTGTCAGGAACACCCATCAACCACTCAGTTTATTCCCAATCCAGTCGACCTGGCAAAAGAATCTCAAAAGTGAAACATGACAGTCAGCAGATGCCGTGATCGTAGTTAAAAAAAAATACACCGAAATGCCGGAAGAACTCAGGAGATGAAGATATATTGCCAATGTTTCAGGCCTGAGCCTTTCTTCAAGGAATAGGTAAAGAATAAGCAAAAAAAACAGGAAACTTCAGAATAGAAAGTGCTGGCAGGGGGAGGAGTCCAGGCCAACAAAAATCAACCTCCTAAATGATTATCCCAGATGCAGCAATAGAACGATTGGTGCACTAATGCGAAAATCAGACAGTCATTGTTCTCCTGAGCTGGAGGACCTGACAGTTAAATGCAGGCCTATTTACCTACCCCGAGAGCTTACTATTGTCATAGTTACAGTTGTTTACATTCCACCAGATGCAAATGCTATAAATTTACAAGAGCTCCTACCCCATATTATAGCTGGAGATTTTAAGCATACAGATTTAAAGGCAGTCCTCCTCAAGTTTGAACGGAATATTAAATGTGCTACGGGGTGGGGGGGGGGGGGGGGGGTGGAAAATTCACAAGATAAGGTTTATTCAAACATTAAGAACAGCTTTAAGTCAATACCACTATCACACCTGGGCCAGTCAGATCACTTATCCATATTCTTAATCCCAGCATACACTCCCCTTAAATGGAGAGCTCAACCCACTATAAAGACTGTTAAGACATGGCCAGAATGAGCTTCCTTGCATCTACAGGATTGCCTAGAAAGGACCAGTTGGGACATTTTTGAAGATCAGGATTTGGAGGTGGACACATCAGCTGTACTGTTACATACAGAACCGTGTTGACAATGTCACTGTCAACAAATGTAACATTGCCTTCAGGTCTGGCGATAGAGCCGGTCGGTGTACAGCACCACTAGAGCCAACCTGAAGGGAGGCATCAGGGATGCTCCTATAAAAGGAGGATTGGGGAGCACTTTATCAACAATGATCCACGGCAAGGGTGGTAGAGCACCCAACATTTCTCCAATTACAAAACCAACAACAGTATGAGCGTCAGCTGTGACGCAACACTGGTTGAGGAACTTAATTGTTTCTTTGGTCATATTGAGGTGAAGGCAGCAGAAACAAACACCACACCCTCATCAGCCATGTCCTCACTGTGTAGGAATATGATATGCGATGGGTGTTCAATGCGGAGAATCCGAGGAAAACTGTTGGCTCTGATGGTATGACAAGAAGGGTGCTGAAGGAATGTGCATGCCAGCTCTCTGAGGTCTTCACAAAGATCTTCAACCTGTCCCTGTCTAAATCCATTATCCCCCCCCCTTGCCTGAAGTCTGCCACTATCATCCACTGCTGAAGAAGAATGTCATCAATGGTCTTAATTATGTGTTTTTAGACCGCAGGCATCCACAATCAAGGAATTTTACCATTAGACGGGCAGTCTAAAAAGGAATGTGCAGGAATTTTGAGTCAATTCCTGCACTGCAATTTATTCTGCAGGATCCATACAACTTTTTGGAGGAAGGCTGCAGTGTAAATTGTACTGGAAAAAATTTGTTGACAGTCACCCACTCTACTTTTGCAGTCCAAAAAGCACCCAGTGTGAAAGACCACTCGGACAGTAATTATGTTAATTTTTCTCCACGATTTTCCCAACATTGCAGTCTAAAACCATAAATGACTACTGTCCAATAGCACTGGTCATCATGAAGTGCTTCGAAAGGCTAGTCTTGCAACTTATAAAAGCCCATCTCCCAACCACCTTTGATCCATATCAGTTTGCCTACAGGTCAAACAGGTCTACAATGGATGCCATCGCCATTGTTCTTCACACTGCACTAACCCACTTTGAACATCAGAGGAGCAATGTGAGGATGCTTTTTATAGACTTCAGCTCTGCCTTTAACATCCTGGGCAGACTGGTTACAAAACTTGCTAAATTTGGATTTTCCCCAATCTATTTGTCTCTGGATTAAGGACTTTCTAACCAACGGCTCCTAGACTATTAAAATTGGCAGTCATCTCTCTTTTACTCAGAACTGGCTCCCCACAAGGGTGTATATTGAGTCCCACCCTCCACCAATTTCATCCTCAAGTTTGCGGACAATTCGACTGTGGTTGGACTTGTTTCAAGAAGAGACAGACGACAGGGATGAAGTCCAAAGACTGACAGTGTGGTGTTCAAAGAACAATCTCATCTTGAACTCCTCAAAAAACAAAAGAACTTATATAGACTTCAGGAGGAACAGTATAGTTCCAGATCCATTATATATCAATGGGGACTGTGTGGAAAGGCTCATTGTTTTCAGGTTTCTGGGATATATTTTGCTGAAGATCTCTCCTAGACTACCAAAACCATCATTAGTATTAAAAAGGCACGATAATGACTCCATGCCCTGAGGATTCTCAGGAAAATCAAACTGCAGGAGAAACTGCTGGTATCCTTCTATCACTGCTCCATTGAGAGGGTGCTGGCCTACTGCATCCTGACGTGGTTTGCCAGCTGCTCGGTGGCAGCAGACAAGAGGGACCTTCAGAGGGTCATCAATATGGCTCAGATTATCAAATTATCGGATGCTCTCTGGAGATTTATTCAGCTCCCACTGCCTCGGTAGAGCAGCCAAAATCCTGAAAGACCCTTTCTATCCTGGTCATCATCTGTTTGGCATACTGCCCTCCGGTAGACATTTTAGGTCCATTCAATCATGAACAAACAAACAAAAATAGTTTTTACCCCAGAGCTATATATGATCTGAACACCAAACATTGAATATTGTATTGGTTTATTGTGTTGATTTTATATTTTATTTGTTTGATGTCTGTGTGCACTGTCAGGATGTGCGCTTAATTTCATTGTACTTGTGCAATGACAATAAAGGTTAAAAAGAAAACAATGCATGTGCTGGGTGGTTTTGATCCTTGATGATTGCTGCTGCTCTTCGACAGATGTTCTCAAATGTGGGGAGGGTTTTGCCTGTGATGTCCTGGGCTGTGTCCACTACCTTTTGCAGGGCTTTTCGCTCAAGGGTTGTAGTGTCCCCATACCAGACCTTAATGTAGCCAGTCAGCACACTTTCCACGACATATCTGTAGAAATTTGTCAGTTTCTGACGCCAAACCTCTGAAAACTCCTGAGGAAATAGAGATGCTGATGTGCTTTCTTCACGAAGTCATTTGTGTTGAGTCCAGGTAAGATCATCCGAGATAGTGACTCCCAAGAACTTAAGTTTGCTTACCCTCTCCACCTCTGAACCCCCCAATATATTGTTTAATGAATATGAGAGATTCAGATAGTCAGTGCGAGCAGTTCCTTTGGGGGGTAGGGGGTTCCTCAATGATTTTGCATGCTGTTCAGGTACCAAAAGAACCACCCCCCCTGATGTCTCCTCGAAATTTCCCTCCCTTCATTTTGCACAGATGCCTTCTGGTGTTTGCTACTCCCACCCGAGGGAAAAGGTGTTGGCTGATCACCTTACTGATGCCTCGCAGAGACCTCTATTAAGTCACCAGTCATCCTTTTATGCTCCAAAGAGAAAAGCCCTAACTCTGATAACCTTGCCTATAAGATTTCTTTTCCAATCCAGGCAACATCCTGGCAAATCTCTGCACACTCTCCATTGCTTTCATAGCCTTCCTGTAATGAGGTGACCATTAAGAATACAGAGGAAAGCAAAATATTTTATCTTAGTTGTTAAGCTTTCTATTTTAATGCTACTGTCATAAATAGTCTTGAAGCATATTACCCTTCATTGTCATTGCATCAAAATCGCAGAACTCCTGACCATTGGATGCCTCAACCAGAACGTGCTTCAAGTTAGCACAACAGTACTTTCAAAAATGCAACGAAGGATGGCATATTAAATTATAGCCTTGTCAATGACACACACATCCAGTGCACAAGTTTTCCACTTTGATTGATTCCCCAAGGAACACAGTCACTGGGAATTATGCATACTTTGCATTACATCATTGGTGTTTTACATCAACTTCACAGGACTCAAAAATTACACCAACTAAAAGCCAAGAATTAAATACCAGTTTAACTGTCCCATAGGAATTGTGCAACAGCTTATTAGTCTGAGTGAATGGTGTTACTATTTTTATAATTTATTCTCCACATTACATTTAAAATTCACAATCTTAGCACATTTCAGAGGGCAGCCAAACACTGCTTTACCATCAACTTTTAAGTTTCTGTATGTAAATTTGTAATTCAACACAAGACACACAGAATTGAGTTTTTCACTTAACTACATTTTAAAAACTTAGAGAAATAAATCATTAAAAATCTATTATTGAAATTGCTAATCATATTCTGTCAAAAATTTTTACATTTGTTAAAACACCAAGTCTTAGCTTTGGAAACTTTTAACCTATTTATTTTCTAATGGAGAGAACAATTTATGCACATCTCATATTGAAAAATAATTAATAACATTGAAAAACAATTTCCTCTGGAAAGAATGCAGGACGGGGAGAATTTGGGAGTGAAGACAGGGTGACTGGGAGAGGTCAGGAAGCACTTCACACAAATGGGAGGGGAAATCTGAAACTCTCTCAAAGCTCTTGACACTTTGGATCCATTGAAAAGTTAGAAAGGATTTATTTTTAATAGCATTGAAATACAGAATCAAGGCAAATGATTTGAGTTGTGGATCTGGTGAAACATATGGTTAACTGTACAGGTCCACAGGGTAAAGTGCATCCTTTAAAATAATGGGAAGGGCAACAGGAAAAAAGGAAGGTTGAGAGGGAATGAGGTAAAAATATGGACTCGGGGAAGGACTGACATGGGTGAGGAGAAGGGGTATAGGAGGGGGGGAATGGGGGGGTAGGGAATGGGGGGGTAGGGAATGGGGGGGTAGGGAATGGGGGGTAGGGAATGGGGGGGTAGGGAATGGGGGGGTAGGGAATGGGGGGGTAGGGAATGGGGGGGTAGGGAATGGGGGGTAGGGAATGGGGGGGTAGGGAATGGGGGGGTAGGGAATGGGGGGGTAGGGAATGGGGGGGTAGGGAATGGGGGGGTAGGGAATGGGGGGGTAGGGAATGGGGGGGTAGGGAATGGGGGGGTAGGGAATGGGGGGGTAGGGAATGGGGGGGTAGGGAATGGGGGGTAGGGAATGGGGGGGTAGGGAATGGGGGGGTAGGGAATGGGGGGGTAGGGAATGGGGGGGTAGGGAATGGGGGGGTAGGGAATGGGGGGGTAGGGAATGGGGGGGTAGGGAATGGGGGGGTAGGGAATGGGGGGGTAGGAAATGGGGGGGTAGGGAATGGGGGGGTAGGGAATGGGGGGGTAGGGAATGGGGGGGTAGGGAATGGGGGGTAGGGAATGGGGGGTAGGGAATGGGGGGGTAGGGAATGGGGGGGTAGGGAATGGGGGGGTAGGGAATGGGGGGAGGGAATGGGGGGAGGGAATGGGGGGAGGGAATGGGGGGGAGGGAATGAGGGGGGAGGGAATGGGGGGAGGGAATGAGGGGGGAGGGAATGAGGGGGGAGGGAATGGGGGGAGGGAATGGGGGGAGGGAATGGGGGGAGGGAATGGGGGGAGGGTATGGGGGGAGGGTATGGGGGGAGGGTAGGGGAGGGTGGGGAGGGGAAGGGGAGGGTGGGGAGGGGAAGGGGAGGGTGGGGAGGGGAAGGGGAGGGTGGGGAGGGGAAGGGGAGGGTGGGGAGGGGAAGGGGAGGGTGGGGAGGGGAAGGGGAGGGTGGGGAGGGGAAGGGGAGGGTGGGGAGGGGAAGGGGAGGGTGGGGAGGGGAAGGGGAGGGTGGGGAGGGGAAGGGGAGGGTGGGGAGGGGAAGGGGAGGGTGGGGAGGGGAAGGGTGGGGAGAAGGGAGTGTCGGGCGTGGAGGAGATGAAAAAGCCCGACTAAGGGAAGGGGCGAGCCGAGCCAGACATTGTTCGTTCAGACTCAGCGGAGCCGCCTCCGACCAGCCCGGTGACTGAGCCTGAGGCCCCAGACCCTCTGCCCGAGACCCCTCCCCGAGGCCGGTGTGAAGTGATCGGTGCAGCCCCCCGGCTCCCATCGCCCTCCCTCGTCGGGGCGGCGACCCCCTCCCTCACCTCGGGGTGCAGCACCGGACCGCAGCCCGTCTCCTTCTCCAACTCCTCCAGGTGACGGTCCGCCATCTTCAGGCGCCCCGCTGCATTCTGGGAAGCGGCGACCACCGCCGCCGCCGCCGCCGCCGCACTCCAGGCGCGACCAGCCGAGCACGCGCAGCAAGTCGATCGAGAGAGCCCGAGCAATCGATCCCCGAGTGAGCGATCAGTGAAGGACTTCCCTGCCCTGAGGCGGTTCGCAGGAGATTTTCTGAAAAATTAGGGAAATTCCATCCATTTGATGAAGGTCCTGTGGGTTTTATTGGAATAAATATCTCAAGGTAGGTTAACAACAAGAACAACCATCAAATATATTTAAAAACCAAAGCTGCAGAACCATGAGGACGTGACAGGCACAGAAACAGGCCCTTTGGCCCTTCTAGTTTGTGCTGAACTATCTTTCTGTCTCGTCCCACTGACCTGCACCCAGTCCATGCCCTCCAGGCCTGTGTTCACTCGAGAGCGGTTCCCAGGGTTGTTGTCCGTAAAATAGCGAAAATTCAAGGAAGTTTCCATGCAATTATTAAAGGGCGTGAGGATTTTATTGGAATAAATGTGTTGGACTGTACTTTGGAAGATATTTTTATAAAGATTGACACTTAATCTGAGAAAGATTTCAGATTTATTGTCAGAGTACGTACATGACATCACATACAATTCTTTTTCCAGGCAGAATTACCACTTATTAATAGTGCAAAAAAACTACTGAATGTAAATAAAACTGCAATGCAGAGAGAATAAAAAAAAGAATCAATAAAGTGCACAATTAAGAGTCCTTATATGAGTCCCTGATTGAGTTTGTTGTTGAGGAATCTGGTGGTAGGGTGGGGGTGGGGAGTAGCAGCTGTTCCTGAACCTGGTGGTGCAAGTCTTGTGGCACCGAGACCTCTTTCCTGATGGTAGCAGCATGAACAGAGCGTGTGCTGGGTGGTGTGGTTCCTTGATGATTGCTGCTGCTCTCCAATGGCAGTGTTCCCTGCAGATGTTCTTGACGGTGGAGAGGGTTTTGCCCGTTATGTCCTGGGCTGTGTTCACTACCTTTTGCAGGGGTATTGGTGTTTCCACACCACACCGTGATGATGCAGCTGGTCAGCACACTTTCCACCCCACACCTGTAGAAATTTGCCAGAGTTTATGATGTCAAACCAAATCTCTGCAAACTCCTGAGGAAGCAGAGTGCTGACATGCTTTCTTCATGATGCCAATGCTCCAGGAAAGATCCTCCAATATAGTGACTCCCAAGAACTGAAATTTGCTCACCCTCTCCGCCTCTGATCCCCCAATGATCACTGGATCGCACACCTCTGGTTTTCCCTTCCTGAAGTCAATAATCAGCTCCTTGGTTTTGGTGACATTGAATGTGAGGTTGTTGTTGGTGCCCCCTTCGGCCACGTTTTCAACCTCCCTCCTGTGTGCTAATTCATCACCTACTTTCCGCAGCTTTAACATGACAGAAACAATGTTATTGAACTATCCATTTTAATACAGTATCTATTCAGCATGATGTTACATCGAAGTTAACCTGAACAGTTATCAAGGGTGCGAGCAGTGGTTGTTGAAATTAATAGGAGTAAAACCGGAAAGTCTGCAGACACCATGATTGAAGTAA
Organism: Narcine bancroftii; assembly: GCF_036971445.1. Lineage (NCBI taxonomy): Eukaryota > Metazoa > Chordata > Chondrichthyes > Torpediniformes > Narcinidae > Narcine > Narcine bancroftii. Next base: position 102,436,161 of record NC_091479.1, on the reverse strand, counting down.
AATCACAAGGCTGTAGAAACTCAGCAGGTTAATCAGTGCCCTTTATGTCGCAAAGAGAAAGTTACATAACCAATGATTTAGGCTTGAACCCTTCTTCAAGGTATGGAAGGAGTCGGTACAAAAAGTGGGGGGGGGGGGGGCAGGGGGAGCACAGTCCCAAAGGCAGGAGGTAATAGGAGGAGAAGCATAGCAGCAAATGGAGAGGAGGGATGGTTTGGTGAATAGATAGGGAAGGCGGCGGAGAGCAAAAGGAAGGAAGACAAGGGGAAAGAGAAGGGTGGGAGAATGGAGAGGAGGTTAGCAGAAACCGGAAAAAGTCGATGTTAATTCCAGATTGCTGGGAAGTGCTCCTGACCGCAGATCCGAGCTCCGGCTGCCCACCTATCTGAATTTTCGACATCCCGATCGCCAACCTATTCGAGCTCCCTATGCCCTGACCGCGGACTTACTACCCATTCGTGGCCATCTGAGCTCCCTACACCTTCAATGACGCAGTTACTTTCCAAGGTCGAAAGTCGTCCCCTCCTTTTTTTGGCCTGAAAAATTGACGATTGGATGAGTATAAATGGTAATTTCATTAACATGTACTCTTTGGAGGACAGAGGATGAGGGGAACCTCAGATAGGCATTTTGAATGCTGAAAGGCCTGCACAGAGTAGCTTCAGTCCTCTCAGGAAGTGCAATCACTTTAGTGCCTTCCTGACAATTGAGAAGGTCAGGTCACCCCTCAATCTCCTATGCTTCGGGGAATAAAGACCTTGCCTACCTAACCCCTCCCTGGAACTCAAGCCTTCAAGTGCCAGCAACTGTGAGGAGATACTGCAGAGGTTGGGTTCATTTTTGGAATGCAGAAGGCTGAGAGGGGACCTGATTGTTATGGATTGAATTATGGGAGCCGTTGGGATTGTAAATAGAAACTTTTCCTCTTAACCTAGATGTTGACAATGAATGGACATGGGTGTAAGGTAACTGGTAGGAGTTTGTAGATAGGACTTGAGGAGGAATGATTTCAATACATTTCAGGTAAGAGGAGAGAGATTAACAAGGGATCCTTTGTCAGCCTTTTCACTCAGAGAGTGGTCCATATCCTGTTTGAGCTGCCAGAGCAATTACAGCATTGAAAATGCAGAAAGGATCTGTATGGACATAGTCCAAATGCTTCCAGATGGGATGAGGCCAGATTGCCGACATGAATAACATGGATAAGATGAGCTGAAGGGCCTGTTCTGGGTTGTGTGGCCCTGTGATAACCAGAGGATGGTCAGACACAGAGAAAACATGCAAACTCCTTACAGACAGCGAAGGATTCGTCCTGATCACTGGCACAGTAAAGGCATTGTGCTAACCGCTACACCAACGATGCCACCCAAATATTCTGATGCCTGAGTTTCCGAAGCGCTTGAGGACAGAGTCACGCTGCCCGGAAACTGATTCTCCTCCCTCAGAAGCCCCCATTGCCCATCAAGCACCCATTTACAGTCAAACTATTTTATTCTCCTTACCGTTGCCTCACCCACACACTAAGAACAATTAACCGACCAATCTTCATGTATTGGCATGTGAGAGAAGAGCGGAGTGGCAGGGAGAAACTCACGCAGTCATGGGGAACTCACGCAGGCTGTGAGCAGCTGGCAACCCTGGTCAAGGAATGCACATCGTGCTGTAGTCTCTGGAGACTGGCTCAAGAACAGTCTCCACATGGAGGAGTCACGTGATGGAGTAGTGGCCAGTCGGAAAACCAGCCCTCTCCAGAAAAAAAAAGTCAAGAAAAGACAAAGTTCAACAAATACAAAATATAAGAAATTAAAGATAAAGTTGTGGAGAAAAGAAAGAAAATGGCAGCTAAGAAGGAAAAAATAAAAACAACGGGGAAAAAATAAGAAAAGACGCTGGAAAAGGAAGGAGAAGGCCTTACCTGCACGAAGGAACAGGGAGCCATGGTGACGAAGAGCGCCCGATTTCCGAGGTTGGTACCGGCCCCGCGGAGTCGCGCCCACCCCCCCCCCCCCCCCCCCCCCCCCCCCCCCCCCGACCACTGGACTGAAAAAATGACTCTCTGAGCCAAACAAAAGTGTGCAATCTAAGGTAAAATAAAACACCAATGGGAGGGGGGCTCAGCCGAGGAACGGGCAACCACAGCCCAACCAGCTGAGGAATGCCCGACACCAGGGCTCTCAGCTGGAAGATGAGGAAAGTGGCAGGAGAGGGAGTGAGGAACCAGGTGAGAAGGAAAGTTGACAGGGTGAAAGGAAAGAAGAGCAGCAGGAGGCCCGACAGATGAGCGGCTCAGAAGGAGAGGACCAGCAGCAAGAAGCCCAGCAAGAAGAGGCCCGACTAAGTGAGACAAGCAACTCATTAGAAAAATCAGGAGACACAGCTACAAAGAAGAAAAGAGGAAGACACAGAGACAGGTACAGGCACAGAAGAAGAGAAAGAAGAAGACATAGATCTTCACAGAGAAATAGAAGGTAAAACAGATGGGCAGAATATAGATAAAAAAAATTTCAAGAACAAATGAGAGCATTAAAAGAATGGTTGTCATTAGAATTTAATGCAATTAAAAGAAAAATGAAAAGAACAGAAGATAAAATGCAAAGATTAAAACTGGTAATGACAGAAATAGGGAAAAGAGTAGAAAATGTGGAAGAACGAGAAACAGCTGTAGAAATGGAAGTAAACGACTTAAGAGGAAAATTGGAAGAAAGTGTCAAAAATAAATTAAGAGGCACAAGAGTTGTTGGCTCAGAAAATTGATTTATTGGAAAATTATAGTAGGCGAAACAACAAAAATAGTGGGCCTAAAGGAGGATGAAGAAGGCACAGACATGAAGGAATTATAAAAGAATGGATCCCAAAGGTCCTGGGAATGACAGAAATACAGGAAGAAATGGAAATAGAAAGGGCACACAGAGCACTAGCTCTGAAACTGCAAACACATCAAAAACCAAGATTCATTTTAGTAAAATTTTTGAGATATACGACAAAAGAAAATATACTGGAGTGGGCAAGGAATAAAGTTAGAGAAGATATTGGAATACAAGGGTCAAAAAATATTTTTTTACCCAGCCGTCAGTTTTGAACTCTTAAAGAAGAGGAAGGAGTTTAATACAGCAAAATCAATCCAATGGAAAAAAGGTAATAAATTTATGTTAAGACATCCAGCTGTGCTTAAAATATTTATCCCTGGGGAGCAAAACAGACTGTTCTCAGATCCAGAGGAAGCACAAGAATTTGCAGAACGCTTGTAGGACAGAAGGAGAGATGAAGAGATGTAACAAGAATGAAGAACGGCGATAATATATATATAAAGATGTAGAAACAATGTATATGTAAAGAACTAAAGAGGGAAAGAGAAGGAAAGAAAGGAAGTAAGGGGGAAAAAAGGGAGAACTTTGTTATATGTGTAAAAAAAAGCGTTTTCTGGGGGGGATGGGGGGAGAGAATAACCATCACTGTGAAATCAGTTGACACTTGTGAACAGGTTTGCAATCTAAATGGAAAGGGGAGTTGTGGTTGCCCAGAAAGGGATAAGGGGCAACTCAGAGAGGGGGGGAAATATTTGGGGTTAAAGGAATATTGGATGTGGGAGTTGTTGGAGTATTTTATGTTTTAAATGTGTTGTCATACATTGAATTTAAAAAGGGAAAACTGAGAGATGAAAATGGGGGAAAAGGGGATGGTGGTGGTGAGGAAGCAGAAATGAGGTGTAAACAGGATATGAGATGGCCATGTTGAACTATATGACTATAAACATTAATGGAATACATAACCAAATTAAAATGAAGAGGCTATTTATTGAAAAAAGAAAAAATAGATATAGCATTTGTGCAGGAAACTCATCTAACTGAAGTAGAACATAACAAACTAAAGAGAGACTGGGTAGGACACGTAACAGCAGCATCATATAATTCAAAAGCCAGAGGTGTAGCTATATTAATTAATAAAAATGTACCAATCAAAATAGAGGAGGAAATAATAGATCCAGCAGGGAGGTATGTAATGATAAAGTGTCAGATATATTCAGAATTTTGGAATTTGCTCAATATATATGCACCTAATGAAGAGGATCAAAAGTTTATGTAAGATATTTTTTTGAAGATTGTAGATACACAAGGAAATATATTGATAGGAGGGGATTTTAACCTTAATTTGGATCCACTGTTGGGACAAGCAAAAGGAATAAAGTGGCCAAATTTATGGTTAAATCAATGCAGGAAATGAAACTTATGGATATATGGAGGAGGAAGCACCCAAGAGAGAAGGAATACTCATATTATTCAAGTAGGCATAAAAAATACTCAAGGATTGATATGTTTTTGTTGTTGGCCCATATTTAAGGGAGAGTTAGGAAAACTGAATATAAAGCTAGATTACTATCTGGAGGACATCCCACCAAGAACATACAGATAGAGGTTAAATTCCATGCTACTTAAAAGGCAGGAATTTAGAGAGTTTATTGAACGCCAAATTAAAACATATTTTGAAATAAACACGGAATCAGTGAAAGACAAATTTATACTATGGGATGCAATGAAAACCTTTATTACAGGGCAGATAATAAGTTATGTAACTCAGACGAAAAAGGACTACATTCGGGAAATAGAGCAGTTGGAAAGGGAGATAGTAAGTACAGGAAAGGAACTAGTAAAAAGGGATGATATAACAAAAAGGAGAGAATTGGTGGACAAAAAAATAAAATACGAGACATTACAAACGTATAAGATGGAGAAGAACATAATGAAAATAAAGCGAAAGTATTACGAACTGGGAGAAAAAAACACATAAAATATTAGCCTGGCAACTTAAAACAGAACAAGCTAAAAGAATTGTATTGGCATCAAGGAAAAAGGACAAGCAAATTACTTATAATCCAATAGAGATTAATGAGAACTTTAAGGAATTTTATGAACAATTATACCAAACTGAGAATGAGGGGAAAGATGATAAAATAGAAGAGTTTTTAGCTAAAATTGAACTGCCAAAATTGAAAGAAGAGGAACAAAACAAACTGATAAAACCATTTGAAATAGAGGAAGTACAAGATAGATTAAAAAAGATGCCAAACAATAAAATACCAGGAGAGGATGGATTCCCAATAGAATTCTATAAAACATTTAAAGAGTTATTAATTCCTCCTCTTCTGGAAGTAATAAACAAGATAGAAGAAACACAAAACTTGCCAGATTCATGTAAGACAGCAATAATTACAGTAATACCAAAGACAGGGAAGGATCCACTAACACCAGCATCATATAGATCAATATCTCAGATTATAAGATAATAGCGAAATTATTAGCAAACAGATTAACCGATACCAAAAATAGTAAACAAGATCAAACTGGATTTATCAAGAAAAGACGAAAAGTGAATAATGTCTGTAGACTTGGTTTCTTATTTCCTTGAACTGCATGAATTAGATTAATAAGTCTACAGACATTATTCGCTTTTCGAAAAAGCCTTTGACAGAGTAGAGTGGAACTATTTATTTAAAGTATTACAGAGGTTCAATCTACCAGAAAAATGTATAAATTGGATTAAAGCATTATATAATGTACCGTTGGCGAAGGTAACAGTAAATAGATATGTATCAAACCAATTTAAATTAAGTAGGTCAACTAGACAGGGATGTCCATTATCCCCCCTCATTGTTCGCTTTAGCAATAGAACCATTGGCAGAACTGATAAGAACAGAAAATAAAAATAAAGGAGTATAAAATCAGCTTATTTGCAGATGACATCACAGTATACTTAACAGAACCAGAAATATCAATAAAAGAATTACATAAGAAATTGAAGGAGTATGGAGAAATATTGGGGTACAAGATCAATGCAAATAAAAGTGAAGTGATGCCAATGAGTAATGCGGTTTATACAGAATTTAAAAAAGAATCACCATTTAAATGGCAAACACAAGAAATCCGATACCTCAGTATTAGGTTAGATAATAACTTAAGCTACATGTACAAATTAAATTATCAGCTACTAATAAAAAATCACAGGAAGACTTTGAACATTGGAAAGAATTACCGCTAACGTTGATAGGGAGGGTAAATTGCATTAAAATGAATGTCTTCCCAAGGATACAATACTTATTTCAATCATTACCAATTCCCTTAACAGAGAAATTCTTTAATGAACTAAAGAGAATAATAAGGAAATTCTTGTGGAAAGGGGGTAAATTGAGGATAGCGTTAGATAAATTAACAGAGAGGTACAACCAAGGTGGTTTGCAGTTACAAACTTTAAAAATTATTATAGAGGAGCACAATTAAGGTATTTATCAGATTTTTACCAGACAAGGGAAAAACCAGTCTGGCTGGACTAAGATAGAACTAGATAAAATAGGGGAGAAGGTACCAGAACATATACTTTATAAGTGGGATGAAAAGCTGGTACAATATAAAAGCTCAACAGTACTGCATCATTTACTCAATTTATGGAAGATCCACTTAGAAAGGAAAAAAACAAATTACCAAATACCAAAATTACTATTGACACAAAATCCACTAATCCCTTTTACAATAGATAACCTTTCCTTTAGAGAATGGGAGAGAAAAGGAATCAAAAGAATAGAAAATTGTTTTTTTGGGAAATAATTTATTAACATTTGAACAGTTGAAGTACAAATAGGGAATAATTCACGGTACAATGTTTGCATACCATGAACTGAAAACTTATTTAAAGGATAAATTGGGAAACAGACTGAGATTACCAGAAGGAAGCAGCTTTGAATATGTGATACACAGACACAATGATAATTAAAAGATTTATAACGAACATGTACATTAAGCTACAAGAGAAGGAAAATGATGAAATAAGCTATAAACCCAAACAAAAGTGGGAAAAGGATTTAAACATAAAGGTAAAAAATGAAACATGGGAAAAGTTATGTTCTGGAACTATGAAGAATATAATAAACACGACGTTACGCATTATAAAGTGTAGTTGGTTACACAGGTTATATATCATGCCTCAAAAGTTAAAAGAATGGGATCCAACATTATCAGATAAATGTTTTCGCTGTAAGAAGGTAATGGGAACAACAGTACATGCAATTTGGGCATGTGAGAAAGTGAAAAAGTTTTGGGAAGATCGAAATCAGATATTAAATAAAATCACAGAAAATAACATACCAAAAAATCCAGAGATCTTTCTTCTAAGTAATATAAGAAGTAAGGAATTAGGCCTCAAATTGGATAAAGCGCAAAAAATATTTATTATGATAGCCTTAGCTGTAGCAAAAAAATGTATAATGTCAACTTGGAAAATGGAAGAGAGCATGAGAATACAGCAATGGTACATGGAAATGAATAAATGTATTCCATTGGAAAAAATAACATATAATTTAAAAAATAAAGTCACATTATTTGAACAAATTTGGGAGGGCTTGCCTCGGACCTCCACCCCCCTAAAATGATAAGAAGACAAAACGACTTGATCCAATGTATAAAAGTAGATGACACATTTTTCATGTTTATTTTTCATTGTGTGAAGACATTGTTTCATGGTTTTATTGTATTGTATATGTTGAATATTTATTGGTTTTGGAGGGGGGTGGGAAGGGGGGAGGGAGGGGTAGGGGGAAAAAAAAGGAGAAAATGCCATTGCGTATATTTAATGAGAAACATTTGTATATATTTTGGTTGATATGGTTCACAGTGTGAAAAATAAAAAATTATAATAAAAAAAAAGAACTAGCTGAAGGGTTTACCAGCTATCGGAACCGGGATGTGAGGGTGTGCCAAGGGCACTGAAAGGTTCCTGCTCATGTCGGAGGTTCGGATCTGGAGCTTGGGATGCTGATAGTTTGGACTGGATTCTCTGTGGCTGCAGGGACTTGGGAGCACTAGAGGGAAATCCCTGGACACTTGGAACGTACATTATATAACAAAGATAAAGGTACATAACCAACATTTTGGGCTTGATCCCTTCGCCAAGGTATGGAAAAATGTTGCAGTGTCTCTGGGGTGGGCTCTCTTTTGCTTCTCTTTCTCTGACTATAAGAGGTGCTTCGGGCAATTTCTGTCGATGGCAAACCCCCCCTTACTGCAGATGAAAACAAATTCTGTGTAATGTTGCACTGACTTTAATTCATGACAATAAATTGAATCTTGATTCTTGAGACATTCCCTTTAATCCCTTCAGTGCCTGCCCCCACCTTCTCTGCAACCAAGGCCAACTGGTTTCAAGGTCTTCAATCTGACACATTAACTGTGGTTCAAGATTCAAGATTGTCATGTAGTTGTCCAGAACGTAACATTACACCAAATTACCATCTGCCTGCCATAAGGCAGACAAAGAGACACCATTAGTGTCGCCCAGTGCCCCTGTCAGTACAAGAGAAAGAGAAGCAAAAGGGAGTCCCATCAGAGTCACTGATTCACCTTTAGCCCTCCGACAGCCTCTGCAGCCACACAAACTCCTGTTCGATCCATTGGCAAACCAAGCTCCAGATCCAAACCTCCAGTACAATCAGGAAGTCTCCAGTGCCCGAGGCCCTTTGGGAGCCCTCCTTGCCCTCAGCACGCTCTTTCATCAGCCCACCAGCCCATGTGGGTCTGTAAGCTGCTGAGCCCCTTTGCTGGTCTGCCAATGTGGTCACCTTCCTCTCCTTTTCCTTCTCAACATGTCGTGCTCTCCCTGTTTCTGGTGCTCCCCGAATTCTGCAATCCTTCGAGGCTGCTACCGAGCCCAAGTGCTGCCATCTTTCCACATCTACACTGCTCGTCCCACAGTCTCCCTCCACCCCCCCCAATCAACGTTATCCACCAGGGTTGTTGTCTGAAGAGGGTGCACCAAATCATTTAGGACCCCTTCCACCCTTTCAGCTGCTCCCATTGGGGAAGAGATATGGGAGGATCAGAGCCAGCACCACCAGGCTGAGGATCTGCTTCTTCCCGTGGGCAGTAAGAATGGGGAATGGCCAAAGGAACTGATCACACTATATTAACCCCCCGAGACGTACAAAACCAAATCTATTTATCTATCTATTTATTTATTTAGATGAATATTTGTCTTGTGTATGTGCTGTTTGTCTGTTTGTGTTATGTATGGTGTGTGTTTTGCTTGTTTTGCACTGAGGGCCGGAGAATGCTGTTTCATTGGGTTGTACTTGTACAATCAGATGACAATAAACTTGACTTGATTATGAATGCTGAGTTTCTCCAGCATTCCTGTTTTGCAGTTACTCAAAATGAATAATTAAAAACAAAAAAAATGCTTTTCTGGAGGAGCTCTGACCATAATGTCCCACCTGGCTGTGTTTGGCCCAATAGCCCTCTCAACCCATCCTATTCATGTATCTGTCCAATATTTCTCAAACATTGCAATAGTACCTGCCTCAAGCACCTCCCTGGCAGCCCTTTCCAAACACCCATCTCTTCCCCCTCTCCCATCCTTAAACTCATGTCCTCTAGTTTACCTGATTTATTTCTATTGACAAGGTTAGAGGAGATGCACGTGAATCATCTGATAGGGCTGTTTGGGACCTGGAAGGAGGTGAGGGAGGAGGTGCCTCTCCTCCCATGAGTGAGGGTAGGAAGGGATAATGGACCAGTGAGGCACAGGGGGAGTGGAACCTGTAGGAGGAGGAAAGGGGTGGGGAGGGGAAGATTTGGCTGGTGCTGAGATCCCGATGCAGCTGGTGGAAATGACAGAGGGAGTTGTGATGGAGGCTGGTGGATAAAAGGTGAAGTCCAGGGGAACCCCTTCTCTGCTCCTGTTGGAAGAGAGGTAAGAGCAGAAGTCAGAAAAATGGAGGAAATGTGAGCGGGGGCACCACCAACTGCAGTCGAAGAGAAGCCACATTTCCTGACAAAGGGGCGCATTTTCTGGAATGAAAGGACTGGAGACCAGATGTGGCAGAAATGGAGATACTGGGGCGGGGGGGGGGGGGGGGGGTGGGGGGAAGGAGTGGCATCACAATCTCCAGCTGGCACGATGGGTAGAAACTGCTGCCTCCCAGCTCTAGAGACCGGGGTTCAATCCTGACCTCAGGTGATGTTTGTGTGGAGTTTGCACGTCCTCTCTGAAACTCCAATTTCCTCTCCCATCCAAAACTCATGCGGGTTGACAGGTTCGTTGGCTGCAGTAAATTATCTCGTGTTCAGGTGACTTTAGGGTTTGGTAGGAAAAATAAAATGAGATTGATTGGTAGCTGATGGAGATTTTTTTGAGCTGAGTGCCTGCTTCTCTCTCTCCTCCCCTCCTTTCATACAGCAGTGGTCACTTGCCCCTCTGCTGCCCCTACTGTAACAAACACGATGTGGCACAACCTTAATAATTCCTTCTCTTGAGATATATTTCTCATCTATCTATGATATAAATACAGATAGTATTTATTATCATGTAATAAAACAGAATTGTCATATTACACGAAATAAGATGCACTATTAACATTGCCTGATGCTCCTTACAGTGAGAGAAAGAGAAGCGAAAGAGAGTCCCTTCAGAGTCACTGAGTGTCCATGGATTCACCTCCAGCCGCTCTCGCAGCCTTACAGACTCCTGTTCGATCCATCAGCTGCCCGAGCTCCAGATCCAAACCTCCAACATGACAAGGAAGCCTCCAGCGCATGGGGCCCTTCTTTCCCTCAGCACCCTCTCAAATCCCAGCTCTGACACCTAGTTCTCATGAGCAGTCGCTAGCAACCCACAGCCTGTCTCCAGCAAGTCGCTAACTGTTCGCCGTCTTTGTGGTCTCCCACCGTGGTCCTTGGGGCATCTCCTGTGCTTCTCCTTCTCAACAGGAAGGGGTGGGGGCGGTGTCTTCCCCATTACTGGGGCCTGCGCCAGAGACTGCAAACCCTTGTGACTGCTACCAAACACATGCACTGCCATCTTGGGCCCATACCCCGCAGTCGCAGGATTTTAAATAAAACACCATCAGCTCCTTTAACAGGCTGTTTAATGCCTGTACAGAGCCATGGATAGTCAGACTGGGCAGTAGAACCCTATGGGGAGCACTGTATCTCCGTTCCCTGATCATCCAGGTCCATACCAACACCAGCGCTTCTGTCTCTCTTTTGGACCAAAATACTACACCAGCAGTGTGAGTTTAAGACAGCTTTAATAAACTAATATGTACACTAAGAGGTCTTGTCTCTCTGCAAGACAAACCTGGAAGGCTAGACTGTAGCTCTGGAGTGCTTTATAGACAAGGTCACCGGATGAGCCCTGGTGACCTAGTGGTGTAATTACATCTCACCACACACCAACCATTTTTTACAGTGTAGAAACCAAAGGGTATAGATGTAAAGTGAAAGAGGAAATTTTTAAAAGGGACCTTCTTCACACAGAGAGCAGTGGGTCTCTGGAACATGCTGCCAGAGGAAGTGGAAAAGATGGGGACGAGAGATATTTGGACATGTACATGAATAGAATTGTTTAGGGGAAATGAGACCAACACAGGTAAATGGAACTAGATCAGGTTAGAATACATAAATGTGCTAGAGAAACACAGCAGGTCATGCAGCCTCTCAGGAAGTAAAGTTTCAATCCTGAGCCCTTGGTCAAGGTATGAGCAAAAAAAAAACAGGCAGACACCTGTATAAAATGTTGGGGATGAGGGGAGAACTACAGACAATGATGAGAAGTAATTCTCTCAAAGGTTGTTAATCCTTGAAAATCCTTACCCCGGGATCTTCTCACAAAGGGTGTTGAATCTCTGGCATTTCATCTGACAGGGTTGAAGCTGGATCATGAGAAGTGTTTAAAGTGGAGAAGAATAAATACTTGATAGATCGAGGATTAGAGGAACAAAGAGAACAGGATGAGACGAGCATTGACCAACAGTGATCAAATTGAATGGAGCGGCCAATTGGCTGACTTCTGCTCCCTAATCTCATGTTTGTCTGTGCTGGTGCGATGAACCGTTGAATAAATTCAAGGTGATGGTAGAAAGGGTGTCATTGATTATGGGGAACAGGCAGCAAGTGAAGCTGAGGCCAAGATCAGATCACTAAAGACCTGCTGTATGGTAGAGCCTGCTGGAGTGGATTGTTTCTGCTCTTGGTGTTCTCATGCTGACCAACTAATTGTCAATTGTAACGTGGCTGACGGCCATTCAGCAGGGAAACAGGCCATTGAGTCCACACTGACCATCAAATCCCCATTTATACCAATCCCATCCATTCCGATCAAACTCCCACACCATGGACTCACTCTCATCTATACACTGGGGGCAAATTATGGTAGCCAATGAACTAGTGCACACACACGCGCGCACGCATCTTTAAATGTTTTAATTTAGTTGAACATCACGGTAACAGGAGCCTGGGCCACCCATTACACCCAATTAACCTACAACTCCAGGTTCATTTTGAAAGGTGGGAGGAAACTGGAGCCCCCAGAGAAACACATGCAGAGACAGGGAGAGAGTACAAATTCTTTACAAACAGCATTAAATCACAAAAATCTGTTAGCACCATGTTTGAAGTAAAAACAAAAATTGCTGGAGAAACTCAGCAAGTCAGACAGTGTCCTTATGTAGCAAAGGTAGAGATACATAACCAATGTTTTCGGCGTTCTCTACATTGGAAAGACTGGTTGCAGTTTGGGACATCGCTTTGCTGAGCGCCTCCTCTCCGTCTGCAACCACAGCGACCTCCAGTAGCCAACCATTTCAATTCTGAGTCACGCTCCCAGACCCACATGTCTGTCCATGGCCTTTTGCACA